>NW_024962246.1:149828-408784 GCF_018350215.1 Panthera leo | reverse complement strand
TTCGGTCCAGGGACGTCGCCAGGGCCGAAGCGACTCCGGTCTCGTGATCTCCCTCGAGGGCTGAAGTGAGGGCCCATGCCAGCAAGGCGGCTCAAGTGCAGGGTTAGGGGTCGAGGCCGGCTTAGGTTTCGGTGGAGGGTCCCCGTTCGGTGTGGGGTTAGGGTTAGGGTTAGGTCCCAGGAGGCTCCAGGCGCCGAACCCACAGCAGGGCAGTGGTCTTCCCGAAGGCCTGAGTTGAGGGCACAAGGGACCGTGCCGGTCAGGATCCGTCTTTGGCTGCCAAGGCCACAGACGTCGATCGGCCCCTGTTCGAGGAGGCCTCCGGAATCCTCTCGGTCAGCTGCACACGGGCCTGGGAAACCACATGGTGAGCTTGCAGCTTCCATGCCGAGTCAGCCTGCACCGCCTCTGGACCCCAGGCGCGTGGTCTTGTCAGACTTTGGCATGGGGTCCCCGTGGGGAGGGAGCCTTAGCTAGGGTTAGGGTTTGGTCCAGGGACGTCGCCAGGGCTGAATCGACTCCAGTCTCGTGATCTCCCTCGAGGGCTGAAGTGAGGGCCCATGCCAGAAGGCGGCTCCATTGCAGGGTTAGGGTTCGAGGCAGGCTTAGGTTGCGGTGGAGGGTCCCGGTTCGGGGTACGGTTAGGGTTAGGGTTAGGTCCCAGGAGGCTCCAGGCGCCCAACCCACAGCAGGGCAGTGGTCTCCCCGAAGGGCTGAGTTGAGGGCACAAGGGACCGTGCCGGTCAGGATCCGTCTTTGGCTGCCAAGGCCACACACGTGATTGGGCCCCTGGTCGAGGAGGCCTCCGGAATCCTCTCGGCAGCTGCAGCCGGGCCTGGGAAACGACATGGTGAGCTTCCAGGTTCCATGCCGAGTCAGCCTGCACCTCTTCCGGACCCCAGGCGCGTGGTGTTGTCAGACGTTGGCATTGGGTCCACTTGGGGAGAGAGCCTTAGCTAGGGTTAGGGTTCGGTCCAGGGACGTCGCCAGGGCCGAAGCGACTCCGGTCTCGTGATCTCCCTCGAGGGCTGAAGTGAGGGCCCATGCAGCAAGGCGGCTCAAGTGCAGGGTTAGGGGTCGAGGCCGGCTTAGGTTTCGGTGGAGGGTCCCCGTTCGGTGTGGGGTTAGGGTTAGGGTTAGGTCCCAGGAGGCTCCAGGCGCCGAACCCACAGCAGGGCAGTGGTCTTCCCGAAGGCCTGAGTTGAGGGCACAAGGGACCGTGCCGGTCAGGATCCGTCTTTGGCTGCCAAGGCCACAGACGTCGATCGGCCCCTGTTCGAGGAGGCCTCCGGAATCCTCTCGGTCAGCTGCACACGGGCCTGGGAAACCACATGGTGAGCTTGCAGCTTCCATGCCGAGTCAGCCTGCACCGCCTCTGGACCCCAGGCGCGTGGTCTTGTCAGACTTTGGCATGGGGTCCCCGTGGGGAGGGAGCCTTAGCTAGGGTTAGGGTTTGGTCCAGGGACGTCGCCAGGGCTGAATCGACTCCAGTCTCGTGATCTCCCTCGAGGGCTGAAGTGAGGGCCCATGCCAGAAGGCGGCTCCATTGCAGGGTTAGGGTTCGAGGCAGGCTTAGGTTGCGGTGGAGGGTCCCGGTTCGGGGTACGGTTAGGGTTAGGGTTAGGTCCCAGGAGGCTCCAGGCGCCCAACCCACAGCAGGGCAGTGGTCTCCCCGAAGGGCTGAGTTGAGGGCACAAGGGACCGTGCCGGTCAGGATCCGTCTTTGGCTGCCAAGGCCACACACGTGATTGGGCCCCTGGTCGAGGAGGCCTCCGGAATCCTCTCGGCAGCTGCAGCCGGGCCTGGGAAACGACATGGTGAGCTTCCAGGTTCCATGCCGAGTCAGCCTGCACCTCTTCCGGACCCCAGGCGCGTGGTGTTGTCAGACGTTGGCATTGGGTCCACTTGGGGAGAGAGCCTTAGCTAGGGTTAGGGTTCGGTCCAGGGACGTCGCCAGGGCCGAAGCGACTCCGGTCTCGTGATCTCCCTCGAGGGCTGAAGTGAGGGCCCATGCAGCAAGGCGGCTCAAGTGCAGGGTTAGGGGTCGAGGCCGGCTTAGGTTTCGGTGGAGGGTCCCCGTTCGGTGTGGGGTTAGGGTTAGGGTTAGGTCCCAGGAGGCTCCAGGCGCCGAACCCACAGCAGGGCAGTGGTCTTCCCGAAGGCCTGAGTTGAGGGCACAAGGGACCGTGCCGGTCAGGATCCGTCTTTGGCTGCCAAGGCCACAGACGTCGATCGGCCCCTGTTCGAGGAGGCCTCCGGAATCCTCTCGGTCAGCTGCACACGGGCCTGGGAAACCACATGGTGAGCTTGCAGCTTCCATGCCGAGTCAGCCTGCACCGCCTCTGGACCCCAGGCGCGTGGTCTTGTCAGACTTTGGCATGGGGTCCCCGTGGGGAGGGAGCCTTAGCTAGGGTTAGGGTTTGGTCCAGGGACGTCGCCAGGGCTGAATCGACTCCAGTCTCGTGATCTCCCTCGAGGGCTGAAGTGAGGGCCCATGCCAGAAGGCGGCTCCATTGCAGGGTTAGGGTTCGAGGCAGGCTTAGGTTGCGGTGGAGGGTCCCGGTTCGGGGTACGGTTAGGGTTAGGGTTAGGTCCCAGGAGGCTCCAGGCGCCCAACCCACAGCAGGGCAGTGGTCTCCCCGAAGGGCTGAGTTGAGGGCACAAGGGACCGTGCCGGTCAGGATCCGTCTTTGGCTGCCAAGGCCACACACGTGATTGGGCCCCTGGTCGAGGAGGCCTCCGGAATCCTCTCGGCAGCTGCAGCCGGGCCTGGGAAACGACATGGTGAGCTTCCAGGTTCCATGCCGAGTCAGCCTGCACCTCTTCCGGACCCCAGGCGCGTGGTGTTGTCAGACGTTGGCATTGGGTCCACTTGGGGAGAGAGCCTTAGCTAGGGTTAGGGTTCGGTCCAGGGACGTCGCCAGGGCCGAAGCGACTCCGGTCTCGTGATCTCCCTCGAGGGCTGAAGTGAGGGCCCATGCAGCAAGGCGGCTCAAGTGCAGGGTTAGGGGTCGAGGCCGGCTTAGGTTTCGGTGGAGGGTCCCCGTTCGGTGTGGGGTTAGGGTTAGGGTTAGGTCCCAGGAGGCTCCAGGCGCCGAACCCACAGCAGGGCAGTGGTCTTCCCGAAGGCCTGAGTTGAGGGCACAAGGGACCGTGCCGGTCAGGATCCGTCTTTGGCTGCCAAGGCCACAGACGTCGATCGGCCCCTGTTCGAGGAGGCCTCCGGAATCCTCTCGGTCAGCTGCACACGGGCCTGGGAAACCACATGGTGAGCTTGCAGCTTCCATGCCGAGTCAGCCTGCACCGCCTCTGGACCCCAGGCGCGTGGTCTTGTCAGACTTTGGCATGGGGTCCCCGTGGGGAGGGAGCCTTAGCTAGGGTTAGGGTTTGGTCCAGGGACGTCGCCAGGGCTGAATCGACTCCAGTCTCGTGATCTCCCTCGAGGGCTGAAGTGAGGGCCCATGCCAGAAGGCGGCTCCATTGCAGGGTTAGGGTTCGAGGCAGGCTTAGGTTGCGGTGGAGGGTCCCGGTTCGGGGTACGGTTAGGGTTAGGGTTAGGTCCCAGGAGGCTCCAGGCGCCCAACCCACAGCAGGGCAGTGGTCTCCCCGAAGGGCTGAGTTGAGGGCACAAGGGACCGTGCCGGTCAGGATCCGTCTTTGGCTGCCAAGGCCACACACGTGATTGGGCCCCTGGTCGAGGAGGCCTCCGGAATCCTCTCGGCAGCTGCAGCCGGGCCTGGGAAACGACATGGTGAGCTTCCAGGTTCCATGCCGAGTCAGCCTGCACCTCTTCCGGACCCCAGGCGCGTGGTGTTGTCAGACGTTGGCATTGGGTCCACTTGGGGAGAGAGCCTTAGCTAGGGTTAGGGTTCGGTCCAGGGACGTGGCCAGGGCCGAAGCGACTCCGGTCTCGTGATCTCCCTCGAGGGCTGAAGTGAGGGCCCATGCAGCAAGGCGGCTCAAGTGCAGGGTTAGGGGTCGAGGCCGGCTTAGGTTTCGGTGGAGGGTCCCCGTTCGGTGTGGGGTTAGGGTTAGGGTTAGGTCCCAGGAGGCTCCAGGCGCCGAACCCACAGCAGGGCAGTGGTCTTCCCGAAGGCCTGAGTTGAGGGCACAAGGGACCGTGCCGGTCAGGATCCGTCTTTGGCTGCCAAGGCCACAGACGTCGATCGGCCCCTGTTCGAGGAGGCCTCCGGAATCCTCTCGGTCAGCTGCACACGGGCCTGGGAAACCACATGGTGAGCTTGCAGCTTCCATGCCGAGTCAGCCTGCACCGCCTCTGGACCCCAGGCGCGTGGTCTTGTCAGACTTTGGCATGGGGTCCCCGTGGGGAGGGAGCCTTAGCTAGGGTTAGGGTTTGGTCCAGGGACGTCGCCAGGGCTGAATCGACTCCAGTCTCGTGATCTCCCTCGAGGGCTGAAGTGAGGGCCCATGCCAGAAGGCGGCTCCATTGCAGGGTTAGGGTTCGAGGCAGGCTTAGGTTGCGGTGGAGGGTCCCGGTTCGGGGTACGGTTAGGGTTAGGGTTAGGTCCCAGGAGGCTCCAGGCGCCCAACCCACAGCAGGGCAGTGGTCTCCCCGAAGGGCTGAGTTGAGGGCACAAGGGACCGTGCCGGTCAGGATCCGTCTTTGGCTGCCAAGGCCACACACGTGATTGGGCCCCTGGTGGAGGAGGCCTCCGGAATCCTCTCGGCAGCTGCAGCCGGGCCTGGGAAACGACATGGTGAGCTTCCAGGTTCCATGCCGAGTCAGCCTGCACCTCTTCCGGACCCCAGGCGCGTGGTGTTGTCAGACGTTGGCATTGGGTCCACTTGGGGAGAGAGCCTTAGCTAGGGTTAGGGTTCGGTCCAGGGACGTGGCCAGGGCCGAAGCGACTCCGGTCTCGTGATCTCCCTCGAGGGCTGAAGTGAGGGCCCATGCAGCAAGGCGGCTCAAGTGCAGGGTTAGGGGTCGAGGCCGGCTTAGGTTTCGGTGGAGGGTCCCCGTTCGGTGTGGGGTTAGGGTTAGGGTTAGGTCCCAGGAGGCTCCAGGCGCCGAACCCACAGCAGGGCAGTGGTCTTCCCGAAGGGCTGAGTTGAGGGCACAAGGGACGGTGCCGGTCAGGATCCGTCTTTGGCTGCCAAGGCCACAGACGTCGATCGGCCCCTGTTCGAGGAGGCCTCCGGAATCCTCTCGGTCAGCTGCACACGGGCCTGGGAAACGACATGGTGAGCTTGCAGCTTCCATGCCGAGTCAGCCTGCACCGCTTCTGGACCCCAGGCGCGTGGCGTTGTCAGACTTTGGCATGGGGTCCCCATGGGGAAGGAGCCTTAGCTAGGGTTAGGGTTTGGTCCAGGGACGTCGCCAGGGCTGAATCGACTCCAGTCTCGTGATCTCCCTCGAGGGCTGAAGTGAGGGCCCATGCCAGAAGGCGGCTCCATTGCAGGGTTAGGGTTCGAGGCAGGCTTAGGTTGCGGTGGAGGGTCCCGGTTTGGGGTACGGTTAGGGTTAGGGTTAGGTCCCAGGAGGCTCCAGGCGCCCAACCCACAGCAGGGCAGTGTTCGCCCCGAATGGCTGAGTTGAGGGTACAAGGGATGCTGCCGGTCAGGATCCGTCTTTGGCTGCCAAGGCCACACAGATCTATGGGTCCCTGGTGTAGGAGGCCTCCGGAATATTTCAGGCAGATGCCCCCGGGCCTGGGAAACGACATGGTGAGCTTCCAGGTTCCATGTCGAGTCAGCCTGCACCGCTTCTGTACCCCAGGCATGTAGTGTTGTCAGACATTGGTATTGGGTCCCCAGTTGGGAGAGATCTTTAACTAGGGTTAGGGTTTTGTCCAGGGACACCGCCAGGGCTAATGTGACTCCGCTCTCGTGATGTCTCTCGAGGGCTGAAGTGAGGGCCCATGCGACGGGGCATCTCTAGTTTAGGGTTCAGTTACGAGGCTGGCTTAGTTTTCGGTGGAGGGAAGTGGTTCGAGGTAAGGTTAGGGTTAGGGTTAGTTTTCAGGAGGCTCCAGAGGCCGAACCCATAGCAGGGCAGTAGTCTCCCCGAAGGGCTGAGTTGAGGGCACAAGGGAGAGTGCCGGTCAGGATCAGTCTTTGGCTGCCAAGGCCACACACGTCGATGGGCCCCTTGTCGAGGAGGCCTCCGGAATCCTCTCGGGCAGCTGTAGCTGGGCCTGGGAAACGACATGGTGAGCTTCCAGGTTCCATGCCGAGTGAGCCTGCACCGTTTCTGGACCCCAGGCAAGTGGTGTTGTCAGATTTTGGTATTGGGTCCCCATGGGGAGAGAGCCTTAGCTAGGGTTAGGTTTCTTTCCAGGACGTCGCCAGAGTCTAAACGACTCAGGTCTCATATTCTCCCTCGAGGGCTGAAGTGAGGGCCCATGCAACGGGGCGGCTCAAGTGCAGGGTTACAGTTCGAGGCTGGCTTAGGTTTCGGTGGAGGGTCCTGGTTTTGGGTAGGGTTAGGTTTAGGTCCCAGGAGGCTCCAGGCGCTGAACCCACAGCAGGGCAGTGGTCTCCCCGAAGGGCTGAGTTGAGGGCACAAGGGAGCGTGCCGGTCAGTATCCGTCTTTGGCTGCCAAGGCCACACACGTCCATGGGCCCCTGGTCGAGGATGTCACAGGAATCCTCTGTGGCAGCTGCAGCCGGACCTGGGAAACGACATGGTGAGCTTCCAAGTTCCATGCCGAATGAGCCTGAACCGCTTGTGGACCCCAGGCATGTGGTGTTGTCAGACTTTGGTTTGGGGTCCCTAAGGGGAGAGAGCCTTAGCTAGTGTTAGGGTTCGGTCCAGGGACGTCGCCAGGGCCGAAGCGACTCTGGTCTCGTGATCTCCCTCGAGGGCTGAAGTGAGGGCCCATGCAGCAAGGCGGCTCAAGTGCAGGGTTAGGGGTCGAGGCCGGCTTAGGTTTCGGTGGAGGGTCCCCGTTCGGTGTGGGGTTAGGGTTAGGGTTAGGTCCCAGGAGGCTCCAGGCGCCGAACCCACAGCAGGGCAGTGGTCTTCCCGAAGGCCTGAGTTGAGGGCACAAGGGACCGTGCCGGTCAGGATCCGTCTTTGGCTGCCAAGGCCACAGACGTCGATCGGCCCCTGTTCGAGGAGGCCTCCGGAATCCTCTCGGTCAGCTGCACACGGGCCTGGGAAACCACATGGTGAGCTTGCAGCTTCCATGCCGAGTCAGCCTGCACCGCCTCTGGACCCCAGGCGCGTGGTCTTGTCAGACTTTGGCATGGGGTCCCCGTGGGGAGGGAGCCTTAGCTAGTGTTTGGATTCGGTCCAGGGACGTCGCCAGGGCTGAAGCGACTCTGGTCTCGTGATCTCCCTCGAGGGCTGAAGTGAGGGCCCATTACATGGGGCTGCTCAAGTGTAGGGTAGGGTTCTAGGTCCCCTTTATTTTCATTGGAGGGTCCCCTTTTGGAGTGGGGTTAGGGTTAGCGTTAGGTCCCTCCTGTCTCCAGGCGCCAAACCCTCAGAAGGGCAGTTGTCTCCACGGAGGTCTGAGTTGAGGGCACAAGGTTGGGTGCCGGTCAGGATCACTCTTTGGCTTCCAAGGCCACAACCTCTCTGGGCGATGTTCTGGAAGGCCTCAGGAATCCTCTCGGGCTGTTGTAGCCGTGTTGGGAAATGACATGTTGAGCTTCCAGGTTCCATGCCGAGTTAGCCTGCACCGCTTCTGGACCCCGGTTGCATGGTGTTGTCAGACTGTAGTATTGGGTCCTCATGGTGAGAGAGCCTTAGGTAGGTTTAGGTTTTGTTCCAGGGACGTCGCCAGGGCCGATGCGACCCGAGTCTGGTGATCTCCCTCGAGGTCTGAAGTGAGGGCCCATGTGACGGCGGCTCAAGTATAGGGTCAGGGTTCGAGGTCGGCTTAGACTTCGGTGGAGCTTTCCGTTTAGGGGTTGCATTAGGCTTAGGGTTAGGTCCCAGGATTCTCCAGGCGTTGAACCCACAGTTGTGCAGTGGTCTCCCCGAAGGTCTGAGTAGAGGGTACAGGGAGGGTGCCAATCAAGACCAGTCTTTGGCTTCCAATTTCACACAAATATATGGCCCCCTGTAGGTTAAGCCTCAGGAATCCTCTCGGGCAGCTGCAGCCGCGCCTGGGAAATGATATGGTGAGGTTCCACGTTCCATTCCGAGTGACCCTTTACTGCTTCTGGACCCCAGCCACGTGATGTTGTCAGAGGTTTATGGTTCGGTCCAGGAAAGTCGCCAGGGTCGAAGCAACATCAGTGTTTTGAATTCCATGGAAGGCTGAAATGAGGGCACATGTTCCGACATGGATCTGTTGTAAAGTTAGTGTGATATATAGGGTTAGGTGTAGGGTGAGTATTCTGGTTAGGGTTACCATTAGGTTTAGGGTTAGCTCCCTGGAGGCTCCGGGTTGTTACCCCAGAGCAGAGCAGGTGTATCCCCAAAGGGCTGAGTGGAGTCACAAGGGTGTGTGCCGGTCAAGATTATTCTATGGGTTCCAAGGCTAGACATATGTATGTGCCACCCTTACTGTAGGCTTCAGGAATCCTCTCGTGCAGCTGCCGTCTCGCTTTGGAAATGACATGGTGATATTCCACGTTCCATGTCGAGTATTTCTTCATCAATTCTGGAACCCATGTGCATGCTGTTATTAGAAAATGTACAAATGTATATTTTCTGGTGGAATGATATCTCCCTTGATGTCTTTGCAGTGTTAAAGTGCTCTTCTATGTATGTATGAGTATCAATTCTTTACTGTAGGTTTTCAGTGTTTTGTGTATTGGATTCTCTCAGGTTGAGCACATGTATGTTTACAATTGTTGTATCTTTCGTTGGATTATACCTTTTATCATTATAATTTCCTTCTTTCCCTCTTCTTAGAGTTTTATTTTTAAATGTAAAAGGATGTCAACTTTTCATTGAAATATTCTTCACACATTTGTTGTATTAGTTTAGGCACATATTGTAGTCATTCCATATGTCTATAAATTATGTTGTCCTTCAGCAGAAGTGAAAGCTTGCAACAGTATTATTTCAGGATTAACTCTATTCGATTGGCTATCTCTTGTATCCCTAGGACTCATTCGTTCCATAGCTGGAAGCAGTTATCTCTCTCTCAAAGGTGTCAATTCTTTATCTAACCTAAATACTCTGGTGGTAAACACAATTACTTGCTCAGCATGTGTAAATTGGCCGTCTATTTTTCTGTGGACATTGCTTAAAACATTACAAATGATGTCATTATGTTAATAAATTCTGTTTCATTCTTCACTCAAAAACAAGGAGAAGGAAAAGGTTTCTTTGTGTCCCAGGCCCTGTCACTAAGACCCTTCCCATTGTGGAGAACAGGCGGAGTTGCCCAGAGCACCTTCAGTCCCTCAGCTGAGCGACCAAGGCCTTCAACTTTGCAGGAATTCCCATGGTAGCCAGCAGAGAGAGCTCAAGCACCACAGACCCGGAGGGGCGGCCTCCTCTGCCTAGGCAGTGATGGCCAGCAGAGGGCGCACCATCAGCTTTTCTGACCCAGGGCACTTCAGAGCAGGAAGGGCTGCTGCTGCTCCCAGAGGACACAGGGCCTCTACCACTGTCTCAGGACAGAGAGCAGAGCTGTGTTTCCAGCGGGTTCTGCCGCCCGCCCCAGGGGAGACCTTGGGAGCTTTGCAGCAACTTGGCATCTCCTGAGTCGCCAGAGAGAAGCTGCCTTGTTGTACTGAGTGCTGAGGAGGGGGCGCTGGGTGGCTTCCCTGGGCATGATGGTTGCAAAACAGCATAGGCCCTTGCATTTTCTGGGTTGTTCCCGTGTTTCATTCCTCAACTTCCTGGACAGTATTTGAACAAGTCGTATTTTACTAAAGGACTTGTGGATTGCAGGGTTCCACGACATCACCTCATAGATACAGTCGATGGTTTGTTCCAGATTCAGGCTTGTTTCCGGGAAGAAACCCTGACAGAAATTCAGAAGAACGGGAGCTGCATTCCATTAGGACTTGAATACACGAAATGTTTGTCTCAGGACCTTCTAGAAGAATGAGCTGTGACCCACTTTCCGAGTCCTGCTGGAACCAGTGACCGAGGTAAGGGCACAAACTGTCCCCCACAACATACATGCTTTTTTAAAAAATTTATGGTTATTTTTCCAACCTAATGAAGTGATTGAAAACTACAGAAAACCCCGTAGGTAGGTGTCTTAACCTTCTGATATCTATTACTTTAAATTGCACTTAGTAAACATACAGTGTAATATTAGTTTCAGGTGTACAATGTAGAGCAACACTTCCATGCGTCACCTGGTGCTCATCCCAGGTGCACTTCGTAATCCCCAGAAGCTGTTTCATCCATTCCCCCACCTCATTGTGGAACCCCTCAGTTTGTTTTCTAGTTAAGAGTGTTTGTCACTGTCTCCTCCCCCCCCCCCCACTTTGTTTTGTTTCATTTCCATGTGTTAGTGAAATCATCTGGTATTTGTGTTTCTCTGACAGGCTTATTTCACCCAGCATAACATTCTCTCCATCCACCTCGTGGAAAATGACAAGATTTCATGTTTTTATGGCTAAATAATATTACATTCCATATACTACATCTCAGTTTATTCATCAGTTGATGGATGCTTGGTCAGTTTCCGTAATTTGGCTTTTGTAGAAAATGCTGCTGTAAACTCATGGTGCATGTATCCCTTTGAAGAATTATTTTTGTATTCTTTCTGTAAATACCTCGTAGTGAAATTGCTGGATCGTAACATAGTTCTATTTCCATTTTTTTTTTTTGACGAATCTCCATGTTGTTTTCCAGAGTGACTGCACCAGTTTGCATTCCTTCCCACAATGCAAGAGGGTTCCTCTTTCCCCACATCCTTGCCAACACCTGCTGTCTCATCATTCATTGATTTTAGTCATTTTCACAGATGTGACGTGTTATCTCATTGTACTTTTGAATTGTATTTCCCTGAAGACGAGTAATGCTGAGCATCTTTTCATGTGTCTCTTGGCTATGTTTATGTCACCTTGGGAAAATGTCCATTCATGTCATCTGCCCATTTTTAATTGGATTTCTCATTTTTTGGGTGCTGTATAACTTTATATATTTTGGACAGTAAACCTTTATCAGATGTCGTTTACAAATATTATTCTGTAGGTGTTTTAGTTTTGTTGATTATTTCCTTTGTGACAGAAGCTTTTTATTTTTATGAAGTCCCATTATTTTTGCTTGTGTTTCCCTTACCTCAGGAGATATATCTACAAAGATGTTTGTACAGCCAATGTCAAATAAGATACTGCCTGTGTTAGGTATCCTCTGGGATTTTTATGGTTTCAGGTTTCACACATAGTTCTTTATTCATGTTGGATTTATTTTTGTGTATGTTGTAAGAAAGTGGTCCGTTTGTGTTTTTGTTTTGTTTTGCAGGTTGCTGTCTAGTTTTTCCAAAACCACATGTTGAGGAGACTTTTTTTAAGTTTATGTATTTATTTTTGAGAGAGAGAGAGAGAGAGAGAGAGAGAGAGAACATGCAGAAGAGGGTCAGAGAGAAATGGAGAGAGAGAATCCCACGCATGCTCTGCACTGCCCTGAGATCATGGTTGGAGCTGAATCCACAGTCACACGCTGTGGAGACACACATGTGTCCCAAGAGTATCTTTTTTTACCCATTGGATATCCTTTCCTGCTTTGTTGAGAATTAATTGACCATATATGTATGAGTTCATGCCTGGGTTTCCATTCTATTGGTCTCTGCGTCTATGTTTTTGTTGTTGTTGTTGGTTGCCAGTACCATACTGTTCTGTTCAGTACAGCTTTGTAATATAACCTAAAGTCTAGAAGCGTGATGTCTCCAGCTTTAGTTTTGGTCTTCAATTTCTTTTGGCTGTTTGGGGTCTTTGTCACTCCATACATATTTTGGGACTATTTGTTCTAGTTCTGTGACAAATGTTTTGTTTGTGTGATAGGGATTTCATTACATGTGTAGATTGTTTTGTGGAGTGTAGACCTTTTAACAGTATTTTGTTCTTCCTATCCGGGAACATGAAATGTATTTCCTTTTCTTTGCGTCCTCTTCCATTTCTTTCATCAGTGTTTCAAAGCCTTTAGAGTACAGATCTTTTACCTCTTTGGTTAGGTTTATTCCAGGTATCTTGGGGTATTTGGTGCACCTGTCAATGGGATTGACCCCTTACTTTCTCTTTCTGTTAATTCATTATTTGTCTACAGAAATGCAATAGATTTATGTACATTGATTTCTGTATATTTTGATTTGTTGAATTCATGTATCAATTCTAACAATTTTGAGGGGAATCTTTCATGTTTTCTATAGAGAGCATCATGTCATTTCCAAATAGTGAAAGTTCTATTTCTTCCTTGCCAGTTTGGATGCTTCTTATTTCTTTTTGTTGTCTGATTGCTGTGGCTATAACTTACAGTACTATGTGGAATAACAGTGGTGAGAGGGATCATCCCTGTCTTGTCCCTGACCTTGGAAGAAAAATTTCAATTTTTCCCCATTGAGGATGAGATGAGCTGTGGGTTTTTCATAGATGGCCTTTATTATGTGCAGGTAGGTTGAGTACCAATATACTTGCTAGGGGGTTTTATCGTGAATGGACGTGACATTTTGTCAAATCGTTTTCCTGCATGTCTTGAAAGCATCATATTGTTCTTATCCTTTCTTCTATTACTGTGGTGCATCATGTTGATTGATCTGTGAATGTGGAACCACACTTGCAGTCCGGGAATATATCCCACTTGATTATGGTAAATGATTCTATTAATGTATTATTGACTTTAATTTGAAGGTATTTTGATGTGGATTTATGCATACATATTCATCAGGATATTGGTCTGTAGTTTTATTTAAATTTTTTTAACATATTCAAAGTATTTATTTACTTAGAGACATAGAGTACATAAAAGTGAGGGAGGGGCAGAGAGACAGGGAGAGGGAGAATCCTGGCCATGCTCCACACTGTCAGCACAGGGTCCAACGTTGGACTCGAACCCATGCGCTGCAAGATAATGTCCTAATCCAAAATTAAGATTTGGACACTAAACCCACTGAGCCACACAGGAGCCCCGGCAGTTTTCATTTTTAGTGGAGGCTTTAAATGGTTTTGGTATCAGCGTAATGATGGCCTCATAAGATGAATTTGTAAGTTTTCCTTCTTTTTTTATTTTTTTTTTGTAATAATTCAAGAAGAATACATATTATCTCTTCCTTAAATGGATGGTAGAATTCATTAGTGAAGCCATCTGGCCCTGAACTCTTGTGTTGGTGGGAAATTTTTTTTATTACTGATTTGATTTCTTTCTGTTTTCAGATTTTATGTATCTTCCCATTTCAGTTTTGGTAGTTTGTGTGTTTCTAGGAATTGTTCCATTTTTCTCAGAGTGTCCAATTTGTTGCATATAGATTTTCATAATATTATCTTCTAACTGTATTTTTGTGGTGTTGACTGTTATTTCTCCTGTGTTATTTGTGATTTTATTTACTTGAGTCCTTTCCTTCTTCTTTGTGAAAACTCTGCCTAGGAGGTTTTCATGTTGATTACTGTTTTCAAGGAACCAGCCCCTGGTTTCATTGATTTGGTCTAGTGTCTTTTTGGTTTCTATATTCCTTATTTCTGCCGTAATCTCTATTATTTCCTTCCTTCGGCTGTTCTTCTCATTCCTTTAGTTATAAGTTAGGATTGTTTGGGATTTTTCTTGCTCTTTATGGTAGGCTTGTACTGCTATATACTTCCATCATAGACTGCTTCTGCCGCATTCCAAATATTTTTACCAGTGTATTTTCATTTTCATTAGATTCAGTGTATTTTCTCATTGATTTCCTGTTTGACCCATTCATTGGGTAGCATGTTATTTAACCTCCCTTTATTTGTGGCCTTTCCCCCTTAGTGTGTGTGTGTGTGTGTGTGTGTGTGTGTGTGCGCGCGCACGCTCACGTGGTTAACTTCAAGTTTCTTAGCTTCGTGGTCAGAAAAAATGCTTGGTCTGATCTCTGTCTTTGGATACCTGTTGAGGCCTGCTTTGTGACCTAGAATATGATCAGTTACGGAGAATGCCCCATGTGCACTTGAAAAGAATGTGTACTCTGTCATTTTAGTATGGAGTGTTCTGAATATATCTGTTAAACCCACCTGGTCCAGTGTGTCATTCAAAGCCATTGTTTCCTTGTTGATTTTCTATTTACAGGTTCTGTCCATCGATGTGAGTTATGTGTTAAAGTCCTCTAACATCGTTATATTATTATAAATGAGTTCTTTTATGGTTGTTGTTAAATGTTTTATATACTTGCTGGTTGCATGTTTGGGGCATCAAAATTTAAAATCATTGGATCTTCTTGTTTGGTTGTCCCCTTTAGTATGAGATAGTGTTCGTCTTCATCTCTTGTTACAGCTTTATTTATTTTTTAAATTAAGTCTTAGTTGACATACAGTGCATTCTCGGATTCGTGAGTAGAATTCAGTGATTCATCCCTTACATACAACACCCAGTGCTCATCGCAACAAGTGCTCTTCTTAATACAGGTCCCCCATCTAGCCCAGAGCTGACCCATCTCCCTCCATGAACCTTCACTTTTTTTTCTCTATCATTAAGAGACACATGTGGTTTGTTACCACTCTTCTCTTTTCCTGCCCCCTTCCCATGTTTTCATCTGTTTTGTTTCTTCAATTCCACATGAGTGAAATCATATATTTGTCTTTCTCTGATTGACATATTTCACTTAGCATAACACATTCTAGATCCATCCACATCGTTGCAAATGGCAGGATTTCATTCTTTTTGAAGCTGAGACATATTTGATTGTATATACATATGTATGTATGTATGTATGAATATATGCACATAACACACACACACACATGCGTATACATGAATACACAGACACACACATACACAGACCCCACAACTTCTTTATACCTTCATCAAACGATGGATACTTGGGCTTTCTCCATAATTTAGCTACTGTTGATAAAACTGCTATAAATATTGGGTGCATGCAATTTTACTACTAGGTATTGACCTAAAGGGTACCAAACTACAGTCTCGATTTTAAAGTTTTTTTGCCCGATATAAGTATTGGTACTGAGTTTCTTTTGATACTATTGGCATGATAAATGTTTTTTCATTCCCTCAATTTTTTTTTAAATTTTTTTTTCAACGTTTTTTATTTATTTTTGACAGAGACAGAGCATGAACGGGGAGGGGCAGAGAGAGAGGGAGACACAGAATCGGAAACAGGCTCCAGGCTCTGAGCCATCAGCCCAGAGCCTGACGCGGGGCTCGAACTCACGGACCGCGAGATCGTGACCTGGCTGAAGTCAGACGCTTAACCGACTAGGCGCCCCTCATTCCCTCAATTTAAATCTGCAGGTGACTTAAGTCCAAATAAGGCTTTGTAGGCAGCACCTAGATAGGCCTTGTTTTTTTTTTTTTTTTTTTTTTTTTTTTTTGTCCATTCTGTCCCCCTATCCAATGTCTTTTGATTGGAGAATTTAGTCGATCTACATTAGAGTAATTATTGATAGGTATATATTTAGTGCCCTACTAGTTGTTTTACCATTGTATCTTGATGTTTTCTCTGATCCTTTCTTGTCTGTAACAATTTTGGTCTTTCATTTCCACTAAAAGAGCCCGATTTATATATTCTTTTCTTTTGACTGGTAGTATATTTCTTTACTTATTTTTAATATTTTTTCTTTTTTAAAATTTAAGTCCAAGTTAGTTACCTTATAGTGGAATACAGTTTCAGGATTAGAATTTAGTGATCCGTCAATTACAAAATATATCCAGTACTCATCCTAAGTGCTGTCTCTAATGCCCATCACCCATTTAGCCCATACCCCTATTCAGTAACCCTCCAGGAACCCTTAGCTTCTTCCCTCTATTTAACGGTGTCTTATCGTTTGACTCCATCTCTGTTTGTATCTTATTTTTGCTTTCCTTTCACTACGTTCTTCACTGTTATGAATTTTCTCATCTGTGGAATTTAATATGATGTGTCTTTCTCTGACATATTTTGCTTATCATAATAAAGTCCAGTTCACTCCACGTTGTTGAAAATAGCAAGATTTCACTCCTTTTGATCGCCGTGTAATATTCCATTGTATGAATATACATCTTCTTTATCCATTCATCTGTCAATGGTCATTTGGCATCTTTGCATAATGTAGCTATTGTTGATAATGCTGCTATAAACATTGGAGTGCATGTGCCACTTGGAGTTAGCATTAATGTATCCTTTGTGTAAATACCTAGTAGTGCAATTGCTGGGTCCTAGTGCAGTTCTATTTTTGGTTTTTGTAGCGAATCTCCATACTATTTTCCAGAGTGGCTACACCATTTTGCATTCCCACCAGCATTGCAAAAGCTTTCCCTTTGCATCCTTGCCAACATCTGTCATTTCCTGAGATGTTAATTTTAGCCATTCTGATAGGTGTGAGGGGATATCTCATTGTGGTTTTGATGTGTATTTCACTTATGAGGAATGAGTTTGAGCATCTTTTCACGTGTGACCAATCTGGATGTCCTGTGTGTTAAAGTGTCTCTTCATGTCTTTTTCCCATTTATTCTCTGGATTATTTGGCTTTTGAGTGCTGAGTGTGATAAGTTCTTGATAGATTGTGGATACTAACCTTTTATCTGATATGTCACCTGCAAATATCTTCTCCCATTCCATTAAGTTTCCTTTTAGTTTTCCTGATTGTGTCCTCTGCTGTGCAGAAGCTTTTTATCTTGAGGTCCCAATAGTTTATTTTGGTTTTATTGCCCTTGCTTCTGGAGAAATGACAAGCAAGAAGTTGTTGCGGTCAGGATCAAAGAGGTAGGTTGCCTGTTTTCTCCTCTAGGATTTTGATGGTTTCCTGTCTTACATTTAGATCTTTCATCCATTTTGAGGTGTGTTGTGTGTGTGTGTGTGTGTGTGTGTGTGTGTGTGAGAGAGAGAGAGAGAGAGAGAGAGAGAGAGAGAGAGAGAGAAAGTTTAAGAACATAGTCCAGGTTCATACTTCTCACTGTCCAGGTTTCCCAGTACCATTTGTTGAAGAGACTCTTCTTTTTCCTTTGGATATTCTTTCCTGCTTTGTGAAAGATTATTCAGCCATATGTTTTAGGCTCCATTTTTGGGTTCCCTATTCTGGTCCTTTGATCTATGTGTCCGTTCTTGTGCCCGTACCATACTGTCTTGATGATTGCGGCTTTCTAATGCACCATGAAGTCCAGAGTTGTAATGTCTCCATCTTTGTTTTTCCTTTTCAACATTACTTTGGCTCTTTGGGGTCTTTTCTGGTTCCATACAATTTTAGGATTGTTGTCTCTAGCTCTGTGAAAAATGCTGGTGTTGTTTTGATAGGAATTACATTGAATTTGTCGATTGCTTTGGATAGTATTGACATTTTAACAATATTTGTTCTTCTAATCCATGTGCATGGGATGTTTTTTTTTTCATTTCTTTGTGTCTTCTTCAACTTCTTTTATAGACGTTGTATGGTTTGTTCTTTTAATTTTTTTAATGTTTATATTTGAGAGAGTGAGCGAGCAAGTGAGAGCGCATGAGCGGGGGGGGGGGGCAGAGAGAGAGAGAGAGGGAGACACAGACTCTGAGGCAGGCTCCAGGCTCTGAGCTGTCAGCACAGAGCCCGTCAAGGGACTCAATCCCACAAATGCAGGATCATGCCCAGAACCGAAGACGGCACTTAACCGACTGAGCCACCCAGGAGACCCTCTATTGTTTTAACTGTACTGATCTTTTCCCTCTTTGGTTGGGTTTATCCCTGGGTATTTTATGGTTTTCAGTGCAGTTGTAAATGACATCAATTCCTTGATTTCTCTGTTGATTCATTACTGGTGTATAGAAATGCAATCAACTTCTGCATATTGATTGTATATTCTGATACTTTCCTGAATTCCTGTATCAATCCTAGAAGTTTTTTGGTGGAGTCGTTCGGATTTTCCACGGAGAGTATCGTGTCTGTGAGCAGGGAAAGATTGATTCCTCCTTGCCAACTTGGACACCTTGTATTCTTTTTGATGTCTGATTGCTGAGGCTAAGACTTCCAACAGCATGGTGAATAACAGTGCTGAGAGTGGACATCCCCGTCGTGTTCCTGACCTTAGGGGGAAAGCTCAGTTTTTCACCATTGAAGATGATATTAGCTGTGGGACTTTCATATCTGGATATTCTCATGTTGAGGCATGATACTTCTATCCCTCCTTTCATGAGGTTTTTTTTCATCAAGAAAGGATGCTGCTGCATTTTGTCAAACGTTTATTCTGCATCTATTGAGAGGATCATGTGGTTGTTATCCTTTCTTTTATCAATGTGATGTATCACATTAGTTGATTTGCAGATATTGAATCTATTGTGCATTCCAGGAATAAAATCCACCTCATTGTCCTGAATAATCCTTTTTATGTATTGTTGGATCCGGTTTGCTACTTTTTGTTGAGAATTTTTGCATCCAGGTTCATCAGGGAAATTGGTCTGTAGTTTTCCTTTCTGGTGGGGTCTTTGTCCAGTTTGGACTCAAGGCCATGCCGGCCTCATAGAATGAGTTTGGAAGTGTTCCTTCCATGTCTTTGGCCATGACCTTATCTTGTTCTTTCACTTGGGATGCATTCCTCTTGTCTTGGCATTTTGGTTGAGTATTTGCCTTCTCTGTTACCAAAGCTCATTATGTTACCTGCCTCTGGGATGAATGGCTATATGAAGAGGAGATCATCTAGTGTCCAGGGCCTGGCACATCACGGAGTGTCTGCGGTGTGTGTTGCATGCACTGTTTTGTGTTCTGGCTGCACTATCCTTCAAGCCAGTTGTATGAGCAATGTATGGTCCTTGGCCAGAATGTTGTGAGACTTTTCTAGGTCTGCTCCGATCTGCTTGTTAAGTGAGACTTGAAATGATTGCCACTAGAAGTGAAGCCCTGCATAACTGTCTGGTCAAGAGAGGTGTTATGGTCATGGGCTTCCCCTGGTCTTCTGGGGAATGGGCCAGCTCCATTGTGACTGAAGCAAGATTGAATGACCTTGAAGGCCAGTCTCGCCAGAACACAGGAAGTTGGGGTTGTCGTAAGCAGCTTAGGCACCCAGTGTGGGGATTGCCTTGGTTCCAGCAGATGGCTCTGTGTTTTTTTTTGCCTGGGGGGTGTGCAGAGCAGGGTAATGGCGCCACGCAGCTCCTCTGTCCTAGCTCTTTGTCCCCTCATTGTGAACACTGCTTCTCAGGGATGCTCTCCACGATGAGTGTATAATCTCCCCCACGGTGTGCACCAGGAGTTGTACAGATCACTGATTCAATGCCATCTGCCTGCAAGTTGTTGGCTGCCTTCTCTTCAGGAGTAGGCCAGTGCCCTCATGGCTGTATCCCAGCCAAGCATGCTAACCTTTGAAACTACACATTCTCGGGGTGCCTAGATGGCTTGGTTAAGTTTCTGACATTTGATACTGGCTCAGATCATGACCTCTTGGTTGTGGGATTCTCTCTTTCCCTGTTGTCTTGCCCCTCCTTTGCATGTGCTCTCTGTCTCTAACTTGAATAAACTTAAAAAAGAAATAGTGGCATGGAATACCTAATTTAGGCAAGACTGCCTCTCTGAGGGGAATGGCAGGGATCTATCAGTTAAATTTCCAGCACTGACTAGGGAATTCTTTGCTGACTGGTTAAAGGTTACATTCCTGAAGGAATGAAATTAGGTTTAGTGACATGTGGCCTTACCGTAAGTAACTCCATGATGGGCCTGTGATTTTTCTTAACATTCCAAACCCAAATTTTTACACATACATTTTTTTCATTAAATGTATAGCCCTAAATAATACTTTAGGCATCTACTGCCGGCCCAAAGATCATATCCTGTGAAACTGTGACCATCTCCTAATCATAGGTAAAGATCGACTCTGTGGCTCTAAGATCTTTGTGGCTCTAATTTACTTTGATCTATGTTACTAAGATCTTTGTGAGTATGGGTTACTGCTGGCCTTTTGAAGTCTTTGACGCAGGGACCCCCGGCCAGGTTGCTGACCCATCACTTAGGCACAGAAGCACCCTTTACAAGTCACCCCGCCCTAAAGCGTTGTCTTTCCCTCTGGTACTTCTGGGGCTTACCCTTTGGCAAGTCACATATCCTCATGCAAACATGTCAGTGTGGACCAGAGAAAGCTCCTTGCCTGTGACTCCCCCTTCATGGTCAACTCTTATCCTTCTGAAACCCTTTGAACTCCCTATCGTTCGTCCAGTCTTTGGATGTCTCTTTGATTTGGAAATATTTGATTCTCTTGTATTCCTGCTAAAAATATACGTGAAAATATTAAAGCAAGGGTTCTTTACAATAAGTGAGCCAGTCACAATGCTTCATCTGGCCGCGTGTATGTTTTTATTTTTGACGATGTTCAGGCATGATGTGAAGTACATCCTGTAAACTCTGAGTATCATTCATTATCTAGCATGACCACCTTTATGGAAAGCCATTCAATGACATGATCGTTCAAGATCAGAAAAACACTTAATTTACATACCACATAATAGAGTGGTATATATGTACGTTATTATCTTAAAATATGTAAAGTAGATGTTTCTATGAAGTGTTTATCATGCATTCAGTTTTCTCTACCATGAAAGCTAGTATTTAAATTAAACAATAGTAAGAACAACAAGAATAGGTACATGTACATCACGAGTAACTAATACTGGAACTGGTTATATAATCTTATGTGTAGAAAAACCATGATTACTAATAATCTATTCTATCATGATGGGTTTCTATTTACCAAAAAAAATTGGGAACATAATACTGAGTATCCACATACATCAGACTGTTTTCTCACTATTGATGTCATAATGGTTGGTACATGATCACAATCAATGTATCAAAGAGATATGGTAGTATGAAGTAAAGTTTATATTTGTATTCAGATTGCTTCGGTTTTAACCTCTCCTAGCCCAGACTCATCCCAGCTGGCACGTTACAGTCATCCTGTCTCCTTAGGCTCTACTAGGCCATGACAATTTTTAGATTTTTCCATATTTTTCATAAGGTGCAAAGTTTTGAGGGTACGTTTGTAGAATGTATTTTGTAGAATGATCCTTGGTTGGGATATGTCTAACGTTTGTTCAAATGCTTAAGCCAGAGTTATTGTGTTTTGGAGCAGAAGATCCAGAGGCATAGTGCCATCCATAATTATCACTTCACATAAAGATTGTTTATTTTGAAGATTGGGGTCTTTTTTGGTTCCATACAAATTTTAGGACTGTTGTTCTGTGAAAACTGCTGTCGGTAATTTGATAGAAATTCCATTAATTCTGTCAATTGCTTTGGGAAGTATAGACTTTTTCACTATATTTGTACTTCTGATCCGTGAGTATGGAATGTCCTTCCATTTCTTTGTGTCATCTTGAATTTCTTTCATCACTGTTTTATACTTTCTGAGTATAGGTCGCTCACCACTTAGGTTAGATTTATTCATAGATATCTTATTTTTGGTGTATGACTGTAAATGGGACTGTTTTCTTAATGTCTCTTTCTACTGCTTCTGTATTGTCTACAAATGCAACAGATTTCTGTACAATGATTTTGTATCCTGTGACATTGCTGAATTCATTTATCAGTTCTAGCAGTTATTAGGTGGACTCTTTAGGGTTTTCTATATATAGTTTCATGTAATCTGCAAATGGTTTCGTTTCGTTTGTCTGCTGGCTGTGGCTAGGACTTCCAGTAATTTGTTTACTAAAAGTGGTATGAGTAAACATCCTTGTCTTCTTCATGACCTTACAGGAAAAGCTCTCAGATTTTCCCCATAAGGTTGATTATAACTGCAGGGTTTTCATAGATAACATTTATTACGTTAATGTATGTTTCCTGTAAACCTACTTTAAGGGGTTACATGCATGAACGGATGTTGTACTTTGTCAAATGTTTCTTTCTGCATGTATTGAAATGACTGTATGCTTCTTTTCTTTTAACGTTTATTAATTTTGAGAGAGACAGAGCGTGAGCAGGGGAGGGGCAGAGAGAGAGGGAGACATAGAATTTGAAGGAGGCTCTTGGATCTGAGCTTTCAGCACAGAGTCTGAAGCGGGACTTGAACTCAGGAATCATGAAGTCATGACCTGAGCTGATTTCAGACTGTTAAAGGATGAGCCACCCAGATGCCCCGATCATCTGGTTCTTATCCTTTCTCCTGTTGATGTATTGTATCACATTGATTGATTTGCGAATATTGAACCACCTTTGTAGCTTGGGAATAAATCCCACTTAATTGTGGGATATATTTACAGTTGGTTTATCTTCTTTTTGGATTGTACCATTTACTGGTATATACTATCCTCCTCTGTGTCTTGTTATGTACTTTTTTGAGTGTATTTTTTCTGATACAAGTATTGCTACCCCAGCTTTCTTTTGACATTCATTTGTGTGATATTTCTCTATCCTATCATTGTTGAGCTGTAAAGTGGGTCACTTGTAGGCATCTGAATCTGTTTTGTTTTTTCATCCATTCTTAGACCTTACCTCTCTAGATTGGAGCATTCACTCCATTTCCCTTCAAAATTGATTGTTATGTATATATGTATTGCCATTTTATTGCCTGTTTTGTTGTGGTTTCTAATGATTTTCTCTGATCCTTTCTTGCCTTTCTTTCATGTATTGCTTATTTTCTTTAGTGATATATTTTGATTTCTTTATCCCTATTCTTAGCATATTTATGACTGGTTTTAGGATATGGCTACTGTTAGGTGTTTATATAACCTCTTCTGCATTGAGCAGTTTGTATTGATGGTCATTTACCTTTGAACCCATTACTTTCTCCTCCCTAGGTTTTTGGTAAATGTTATTATATTTCAAATCCATTTCTCTGAGTACTTTAACTGATTTTTTTCCAGAAATGTTCATTTTTTACTTGAATTTGTCTTCTACCTCTATACTGTCACTGTTGGTCTCTCCTTTCCACTCAAAGAATCCCTCTTAATATTTCTTGCAGGACTGGTTTAGTGGTACAAACTCCTTTAGTTTTTGTTTGGGGAAGTCTGTGTCTCCTTCATCCTGAAAGATAGCCTTGCTGAATAGAGTATTCTTGGCTGCTGATTTTTCCATTCAGCACTTTGAATATGTGATGTCACTCACTTCTGGCTTGCCAAGTTTCTGTTCAGAAATATGTAGCAAGCCTTATGGGTCTTCCCTTCTAAGTTAAGGACTGTTTTGCTGCTTTTACAAGTTTTTCTTTATTCTCACCCTAATTTGTAAGTTTGCTTACAATAGGTTTGTGTGTTGGCCTGATTTTGATGGGAGTTCTCTAGTCTCCTGGATGTGGATGTTTGTTTCCCTCCCCCAATTAGGGAAGTTTTCAGCTATTGTTTCCTCAAATAAATTTTCTACCCCATTTTCTCTTCCTTCTGGACTCCTACAATATGAATACTATTATCTTTCCTGTAGTTACTGAGTTCCCTTAGTCTCATCTCACGTTGCAGAATTCTGTTCTCTCTCTTTGGTTCAGTGTGATTAATTTCCATCACTCAGTCTTCGAGGTCACTAGTTTGTTCGGCTGCTTCTTCCATCCCTCTGTTCATTCCAGCAAGCATGTTTCTCCTTGATTGTGTCCTCAGTGTCTAACTATGTTATATCTTACCTCTGTCAGGGGTCTCACTCTTCTACTCATTCCACAACTCCAGTGAGTATCCTTATGATCATTGCTTTCAAATCTGTATCAGGTATGTTACCTACATCTCTTTGGCTTAGTTCTCTGGCTGTGGCTTTGACTAGGTCTTTCATTGTAGATAAATATCTCTGTGTGTCCATTTTGTCTGTCCCTCTGGCTCTATTTCTCTGTGTTAAGAAAGTCAGCTGTGCCTTCTGATCTTGAAATGAATGCCGTTATTAAAAAGAGGTCCTGGAGTCCTCAGCAGTGCACGTCTCCGTTTATAGGACCTGGACCTTCAGGAGGATATCGTATGGGTATTGCTCACTCCCTGCTGTTGTGTCTGGGTTACTTTTCCTTTCAGTGCAGGGGTCTGCACTGAATGCGTGCCTGTTGTGGGCTGTGCTTGCTCTCAGTGGTGTCAGTGGGACTCAGGCAGGCCAGCTGAGTCAAGAATCAGCATGAATACATGTGTCTCCTGTGGCCTAAGCATTGTGTGAAATGCCATGTATACGTTGCCTCTCTACACAGGCAGGGACCTGGCTATCACTCATCCTCCTGGATAACCCAGTGCTGGGTCAGCTGACCTCCAAATACCAGGATCTAAACTCAAGGGAATTCAGCCCCCCTGGGTTTTAATGCCCAATGTTGTGGAGATTAGTCTTCCCTGTGTTGCTACCTGGTGTGAGGGCTCACTTTTTCTGCCCCTTCTGCAGGCAGACAGCCTCCACCTTTCTGACCTTCCTAACCTTTCTGATGCAGCTTCTCTCTATTTAGGTGTGGAGTTTCTTCTGCCAGTCTTTGGAACGCTCTCTGGTTCATGGACTTGGATGTGGATGTTATGCAGTTGAAAACATGGGACAGCGTGAGCTCAGGGTCTGCTTACTCTGCTATTATTAATTTTTTAAATGTCTTATTATTTTGGATTTTTGAGACATGGGCTGACTCATATCACCCGTGCACTTCAGGATTAGAAAGGAACGTTCCCACATTTGCTTCTAGTATATTGTGCTTTGAAACTCTCTTTAATGAGGTATAATTTACATATAACAAAGAGCCTCAATTTAAAGGGTATAATTTGATGAGACTTGATCTCATGGATACAGCACCATGAAGTCATATGGTTGCTCTCTAAACCTTAAATCATGATCCCTTTGTGTCTAGAGCTAATGTTGCTTTTGAAGTAAGGACTTTTTTTTTTTTTTTTTTTTTTTTTTACGTTTTCGGATATTGGCCAGGTGTCTGAATGCCTGCACTAGGGTACCTACCTCCTTTTCGGATAGACTGTATTCCCGTAAGTATTGCCATCGCTCTACCTTTGGACTTTATCCTGCGTTGTATCTTTCAGTCTGTTCACTTAATTTTGTTGCAGTACTTTAATGCTGAGGGATGCATAATTGGATTGATTTTCACTAAATGGTACAGGCTGCAGTTCCAATCGTGACAGAAAGCACATGCTTCCTGTGTTAGGTACTCAAGAGCAAGGCAGATACCCTGGGCACTTGAGCTGAGTATGTCACTCGGTGTTTTGCCAGCCCTCTTCCCTTCCGTGGGAGACAAGGGTCTCATTTTGGTCACACAGAAATGTAGGTGAAGTCAGCAGAGAAGGGTCCCTTCTCCTCTCTTCCGTTTGTCTCTCAAACTCCCTGTCACTACCTTCTGCCTGTCCCTTTCCCTGACTCACTCCCCCAGGCCCACTGCTCCATTCCAGCCATGATAAGGGTGTCCTCCAGCTGCTGGTCTCTGCTCTGCCATCACTCAGTGAGGAAACTACAGGAGGATTATGTAGTTCATGGGTCTGATCAAGAAATCTCTGCTCCTCAGAGTCCTCCTACACGTGGTGCTGTCTGTGGAGACCTGGCATCCTGGGCGTGGGTCTGACCCTCACTCCTCTCTACAGCTGGTTCCTCATCCTTCTCCACCATTAGATCTCAGCCATTTCCTAAGGACAGATACCTGTCTGACCCCAAGGCACCATGGAGTCAGGGAATATTCCCAAAATAATTGAGCATAAGCACCGCATCAATCTAGATATAGGTAGTTCCCATCACCCCGGAAAACTCCCTCAGGTTCCCCTGCACAAAGGGTGATCTTGCTTCTATCCTCCATCACCACCATTTCTGGCACTTTGTTACCTGTGTGTACAGGAACCCCACTGTGTGCACTCAATGGGGAGCGAGAGTAGATGGCCCTAGAAGCAGACGCTGACACAGAGACAAAACGATGAAAGGTAGATTAGGGGACAGTAAGAAGGACAAAGTGGAGGGGACATGATGGGCAGGGAAAGCATTCAGGTAGATCTGACACCTTCTTAAAATGTATATACAAACACGATTGTCTGTCACCATGCAGTCCTCTTCAAATTTCAAAAGAGTTGTCCTATAAGGCAAAGAGATTTTGGTTTATTCCCCTGTGATCTTATGTTTTCCTACATGCATTCTGTCTTCTGTAGTTTATCTGTGGCCTCAGATGAACATTTTAGTGTGTGGCTGCCTCTGTGAGATTATGTGTAATAGAAAATGATTATCTTCAGATCTAGGTCTCTGAATGTACATATTCTCATACTTATCTTTTCTTTCATTGTGTGACAGGGCCCGAATTCTAATAGAAAAATGAAGGACATTGTCTTATTTTTTAAAACAGTGATTCCCACTCCCTGGGCTGAGTTGTTAACAGTCTTAGTTTAATGAACTCCCGTGACCATCTTTTTTGGAGGATCATTGTGTGGATATCTTAATTGAAACTGTGAGAAGCGTGAGGGGACAATTCCCAGAGATTTTGCAGATGATTTCTGCACTGAATGTCTTCTTTTTCTCTTGTTCTTGGAAACAAATGTTATCCCTGTTTTCACAGATAACACAGCTGAGGCTCTGTGTAGGTCCCACTGAGAACTGGTATTAGGGCTGAGACAGCAGGAACACAGGCAAAACCTCAGTATATTGTGAGAGAAGTTTGAGGAGATGCAAAGCTGTAGTCACGATGATGACAGGGGTCCAGTAGTGGTGGCATCCAGCCCTGAATTGTAGGATGACTCAGCTGATCTAGACTCTGTCTCCACTTTTAGTCTCACTGAGGGATATGAACTTGGGCATACAGCATTTTCATAAGACCAAGTTAAATTCCCCATATCTCCAGGGCTCTTTTCCCCCCACAAATACCAGAACCTTCAGGAAAATCCAGAGAGACAAGAATCTTTTTACATGATTACCTGCGTGCACTTTGGCAACACACTGATATTTTGGAGATGAACGGTGCATTGTGCACTGATAGTAATCCCACACAGCACCTCCGTATGGACCTCACACTCCCTGCTCAGGCTGCGGCCAGGAATGACCTCCAACTGCATCTCACTGACCCCAACACCCTCCCCTCTGCACCTCCTCAAACTCTGCTTACTGTGCTCAACTTCCCTTCTATTCCTGTATGATTCAAGGTTCCCCCGTTTTTGCCCTGGATCCTTCACTGGTGTTTCCATTTTGGTGATTACAAGGTCTGAATCATTTAATGAATGTCCCTCTTTCACACGGGACACCTGATGCTCTAAAAGTTAGAGAACCCAACACATTGTGTCTCAACATACGCACCAGTACTGCCGATATGTCTGCTTTTGTGTAAAAAATCCTCTTTCATTGGACAAGAGAAACGTATAGCTCACTGTATTACAGGGACATGACACTGCCCATTGTATGTATGTCCTGAGAAACTTGAGATATGCTACAGTGTCCTCAGGCAGTTTGTAGTTGGATTGCCAAGACTCACAGCCATCTCTACATCATTGCCACAGTCAATCATGAAGAAGATGAATATACTTTACCAGCCACTCATCCAATTCAGGTCATCTTAACAAATAGAGTAGGTGGAGGAGGGGGATGTGGCCTATAGCCCATGACTGGTGGTGAAGGGTGGTCCACCGGGTACAGCCTGCAAGGTAATCCTGGGAAAGGACCAGGACTCTTGCATACAAAATAGCCTGCGGAAAAGAAATGAGAGGTATGTTCATAGAACAGAACAGAGCACCAACACCAGCAAAAAGCAGAAACCCAAAGCAGCAGTGCTCATATCCTACTAGTTTCCCCACCACCAGATTCCAAGAGGGCAGCATCAGTACCAAAATCTCTACCCATACTTTGGGTTCCACTTACAGCTTTGGGGTGGGAAGAGGATGTGATTGGGGTAAACTAATGTCCCCACGTGTCTGGAAACGTAGAAACAGCAAGGGCCCTTTTCCTAGAAGATTTATAGGCTGAATACTAAATTAACAAAGTAGCATATTCCAGATAGGAAGGCAACTATGTCCAGGATCACACTCCACCCTTCATCCCCTCCACCACAGAGGCTGTTTATTGTGCATGTGAAGAACTACAGAATGAGAAGGAATGACAAAGCCAGTGTCCACACATGGAATCATAGCCCTCGTGGCTCAAAGTTCTGCCTCTAAGCCCCTGCCTGTGCCCAAACTACTGTCCCGACAATGGGGTCTCCTCCTCTCTGGAAGTGCTATCCATGGGCACAGAGACATATGGGGAGACGGGGATCCTGAGGGCCTGTAGAGGAACTGGGAAAGCATGCTCTTAGAGAAACAGGTAGCCTATACATGTTAGTTGGCCTATACATGTTAGTTAGGTTCAGCTAATTTATTTGAATTCAGAGGTACTTCTCAGCTTAAGTACAGTACATTTTGCAGGGTAATTGTGTTCTCTGGAAAAATGAGCTGAAATTCTAAAAGACAAAATTAACACAAATGCACTTTGATGTCTGGTGTAAGTTTCCATGTTTTAGCTGTACCTGTGACACAGGACACGAGAGAACGTGCTCAGGTGAACACAAGCGAAGGACACCGTGGGGACTTGCCACACAGGTAATTTTGGATTTTTTCTCTTCACAAATTAAGTTCCAGTGCATGTTTTCTATGACAAATATGCCACCTCTTATAGTTCAGAGTGTGTGTGCCCAGGGCACACCTGAAGGGATTCTGGACAGCATGTTTACCAAAATGCTGATAGGTATGAAATTTACTTTGTCTAAGACCATTGTAAATGATACATGCAAAAATATAAGTTGGAGTGAAGGCAGTTCACATTTTCAAGTTGTAAGGATACCCACAGATTTTTCTGAGCACGTTAAAACCCTCAATAGAAGGAAACAGGAGAGGAGGAAACAGCAAGAGCAATGATTCCACATTGAGGAGATCCACAAAGAATGAGGCAAGGTAGGAGACTTCCAAGTGGAGTGTGGTGTCATCCTCCTTGATTTATTCCAGGAACACATTAGAAGAGCCCTATGGCCCCCACCTTTAGGCATGCTTAGCTGCTCAAGTTACCACAAACAGATGCCAGCTGGGAAAGAGGGAAGCCTGTAGACTCGGCGGTAAAGGTTTTGCATTTGGGGAAAAAAAAAACAAAAACAGCAGACAGGCCATACTTCACACAAACCAGAGAAAATGGCAGGAGGGTGTCCTGTACAGAAAGATGTGGCGGTCTGTAAAGAATTAGAACTGAAAATGGCCACAGCATTTACTTTGTGCTTCACGGCAGTTTTGGCAGAGCCAGTGTCGATGTCACTCTTGGTTGTGACTCCTACTTCTGGACCTGCAAAAAGCTCTAGAAGGGATGGAGGTTTATTTTGATTTGCGTAGACTGTTTGGAGGTCAAAAACAAAACAAAAAACCCTCCCCTCATACTTCAAACAACTTAAACTCTTTGTCCCAGTGAGATCCCAAATTACATGCACAGGGTGTCTCACATGCCTCCGGTGATACCCAAAAAGAACTTGAAGAACCATCCCTTGTAACTTGATGAAGACTCCTAAAAGCCCTGACTCAGATGTATTCACTCAGCGAACAACTATGGATGGCTGGGGGCACAACTAGATGGACGTACGTTACATTGTGCCTCATGCCTCACAGATCCCAGCACGTGGACTGTGTACAGGGCATTTCTGCTGAAGCGCTATGTCTGATTTTCTGCATACGGCCCCATTCCTTTTCCACAAGAGATGCCTGTACCAACCCATTGTGGGGGAAAGGACAAAGATGAGATCCTGAGAAACTTTTGAGGAATGTGGTAATGGCAGCAGACACATTCCCCTTGCATCACAATATCTGTGGTACCGCCTCTACACCTTGGCCCAAGACCTAACAGCAACAAAATAAGGTGAGTGTGTTTTACAAGTCAACTCCTAGTGCTCAGATCATCTTACCAAGTGTTGCAGGTGGAGGGGTTCTGAGTGGCCTCAGGGCCACTAAGGTTCAGGAGGTGGATGTGCGTAATAGTCCATGGGGGCGGGGCGTCTCCAGGGTAGGGCATGCAGAATCGTCCAGTTAACGGAGGAGGTCCCCAGGATCCAGACTGCCCTGCAGAACAGAAGTGACAGCTACATCCATATGCCAGACAAGAGAACAAATACCAAAAGCAGCTGTAACCCAGAGAAGAATGTGTCAGCACCTGCCACCTTCTCTACCACCAGGATCCAAGAGAGTAGCATCAGTACCTGAAAACTCTGTCCCTGCCACTGGATACCACCTACAGCTTGGGGTAGTAGATGCAAGAGGTTAACCTACTGCCACCACACATCACTGCCCATGTCTGTGGAAGAAAATGGCAAGGGTCCTGTCCTAGAGGGTTAACAGAAGTAATTACAGATTAATGAAGTAGCATTCTCCAGACAGGCAGCCATCGATGTCCAGGTTCACCCTGCATCCCTCCTCTACAGCAACTCCAGATGCTCTGCTTTTGGTATATTAAGAACACACACACACAAAAAAATAAGTGGGAATACACGGCTCATATTCTGCTCATGGAATCACAGCCACTCCTGGCAAAACGTTCTGCAGCCGGACCCTCTCTATGCTTCCTTTGCTCTTCTCCCTGAGAAAGGAGTCTTCCCTCTTGAAGTGTTGTCAAAGGCCTCTGAGACCTCTGGGGAGTGGAGGATGCCTGGAATCCTGCAGGGGAATGAGAGACCTCTGTGAAGAACAAGTTACTTGTGGTGAATGTCTACAAAGCTCAGATGTGTTCATCTTAATTCATAGGGAATTCTGACTTTAAGCATACTACAGGACACAGAGTAATTATGTGCAACAGAAAAAAAGAAGGAGAAATTCACATAACAGATTTCATGCAAGTGTTTTGGTACAAAACTCCTGGTATGTGTCATGAGACTGTATGAGCTCTAACAGTGACTGGGGACACAACCAAAAACTGCTCATAGAAACACAATTGAAGGACACAGTGTTCAAACTATTTTTACCTAAGGTATAGGTGGAGGATTCCAGGCAAGTCATTTACCAACAAAGACAGGAAGGTGATGACTGATGACACTGGCTTTATCTAGGACCACTCTAAATGGCACAGGGCACAACATATAAAGTTGGAGTCATGAGGTCGTTTCTAACCGGTTCATCTCCTAGCCAGAATCAAGAAAGAAAGACACAGCAACCACACTCTTCCCACCGAGGTGAGGTCTGCAAGGGGTCACCCAGGCCAGGAGACTTCTGTTTGGAGTGTGCAGTCATCCTCCTCTCGTTATTTCTTGAAACTCACGGAAAAACCTAAAGGTACTCAGTCTCTAAGCGCTTTTGGCTTCTAAACTTACCACAGAAAGCTGACAGACTAAAAATTGAGAAGCCTGTGGGCTCCTGGGTTATGAGTATGCGTTTCGAAAACAAAGAAGAAATAGACATAGCACACAACACGCAAAACAAGACAAGGCTGGGTGAGCGTGCCGTACATAAAGATGAGGGTTTCCCAAAAGAGTTACAACTGAGAATGGCCCCGGCATTTACCTTGTCCTTGTCTGCATTCTTGGTACAGCCAGAGTCGCTGTACCTCACAGAGGTTTCAGCAGTTTCTCAATCTACTAAAGACCCTAGAAGGGACAGAGGTTTATTCTGCTTTCAGAGGACTGGGCATAATGAAAACAATCCCTCAACTCATTCCTCAAATATCTTAAACTTTTCCCTTCAGTCAGGTCCGTGACCAGAGGCAGAGGGTATCCCACATGCCTCAGGTGACCCCCAAGGATAAGGGAGAGAACCATCCCCTCACCTTGATAAAGACCTCACGGTGCTCTAGTTCATGTTGTTTCATAATTAATCACATAACTGTGGACAGGTCAGGCACAACTAGCAATTTAGAATTCATCAGTAAAACAGTTTTCTCAGTATACATCATGGGAAATCACGATTTCATTACAGATAAAGAATTAATATGAGGATGCTTGGATTCATCATCCGTCTCTTAATTTTGGCTCAGGTCACGATCTCACAGCTTGTGAATTCAAGCCCAGCATTGGGTTCCTCACTGACAGTGTGGAACCTGCTTGGCATTCTGTCTCTGCCTCTCTCAAAATAAATAAACTTAAAAAAAAAAAGATTACTGGTTTGGCATATATCCTCAATGAGTCCTCAAGAAGCGTGCATTTCTTCCGACTTCAGGCAAATTGTTCAATCTCTCAGCTTATCTACAAGCTGCCTTCCACATGAGAGCAGTTAGTATATAAGGAAAGACTAATTTGACACTATAGAGAAATGGGAAACTGTGAGAAGTTAGCAGTGAAGCTGCAGAGTTACACTGATACCATCAGGGGACTAAGCTAAGCTTTATGGAACTTCAATTGAGGGATGTAGGAGTACAGTTCCCAAAAACAAACAAAAAGAAAGACCGTTAAAACTAGTGAATAAATGAGCTTCTCCTCAAATAAACTAAAGTCTTCACATTGAGTCCGGGTGGGAAGAAGGATGAGGCCCATGTCCTGTCATCCTTTCCAGGCTCTTCAGACAGGGGGATGCTAGAGGAGGTGGGAGGGTCACCGGTAGAGGAGGGGCATGAGCTCCACCAGTCTCAGGGACAAGTGCCTCACTGACTGCGGCAGCAGAGGAGAACACCCTTCTGTCACCCCTTCAGACCACCTGCTGTCCTTAGTGCTTGTGATTCTTTCCAGACCACACAATGATCATCCACAGGAACAAGCTGCACAGCAGAAGTTAGATTGCGGCACATCACAACGTGCCTCTTACCTCTCCTCGGAGGGTTCTGCGTCTCTGGTCTTGCAGCCATTGGTTTCTGCCTCGTGTATCCCTCAGGCAGCCTCTTTGCTTCCATCCCGTCCAGTCTTGGATACAGAAAAATAATGGACTTCTATAAGAGTTGTAACACCACGTCGTCTACTAGACAACTAACAGTGCAGGCGTCATCCCTGGAAACACCCATAAAAACGCAAGTCAAATGACCACACCTGTATTTCAAGTAAGCGACCTCCCTGCCCTGCTCCACCATCTCCCTGTCCCAGATCTGAGTCTTGATCTGGGGGAGAAAAAACACATCCACCTTCAGTCGGAAGGTGGTGCCACACTGTGCACCAAAGAAAGAGGAGGAAACAAGAAAACACTTACCTAGTTGTCCTGAGCATTCTTCTCATGAACTGCAAGCTGAAAAAGCCAACAATGAAAAGCCTGTGGTAAGGGATTCCAAGGGCCACTACACTCACCCGCGTGAGGTGCTAAGGGTTCAGTATGTCAGGCAGAACTCAGGTTACCTGGTATCTAAAGGGGAGCTCTGCCTGCTGCAGCTGTTCCCGTGTTTGTTCAATTTGTTGCCTGTGAGTTACAATTGCTCTTGTCAGATAAGGCCCAATATTGGGTATGATTTTAAATAAGCTGCCCACGTTCCCAACAACCTCATATCTGTCCCCTGATACAATTTATTCTTACACATGAAACACTTTGCCCATGATTATCAATGACCAGTAGGATCAAAGCTCTTGTTACATCCTTTCCTTACTCATTATTCCATGCCTGTAGGGTTCAGAGTTCATAGAGTTCCTTCCCATTTTCAATCTTTCTCTAACTCATCATGTGACAAGTGTCTTTTATCATAAAGATCTATTCTTCTATAACTTATATCCTCACCATGTTTCCCAGGGTTGCAAAGACGAGGGCCATGAAATGGCACTACCACGTTGATGGGTATGATTCATTGTACGACACACTGCTTTCCTACAGATGATGACAATTGACACCACCCCCGAGGAATGTTAGCATGGACAAAGTTTCCACACAGTCTGGCCACTACTTGAGATCTGCAAATGTTTATAAACTTAATTGTTTTATTCTTTCTAAATTTACCTTTTTTATCTGTTAATACTCTATGTATATGTTGACTTTAAACATTGCAAAAAGATTAAAAACCAAAAAATGAACAGCGGTTTCATGAGCTTCTGGTAATTACTAGCTGAACTCACTTGTACTTGTTTATTTCTTCTGTAGCTATTTTCTTTTTTTTTCCTAATGTTTATTTTTGAGACAGAGAGAGAGTGAGCACATGCATGAGCGGGGGAGGGACAGAGAGAGATGTAACAGAATCTGAAACAGGCTCCAGGCTCTGACCTGTCAGCACAGAGCCTGACATGGGGCTCGAGCTCACGGACTGTGAAATTATGACCTGAGCTGAAGTTGGACACTTAAACGACTGAGCCACCCAGGCGCCCTTTCTGTAGCTATTTTCAAATTTTACCCGCAGCTGCCAGATGATTCTTCTTTGCCGCCAGTTCACAGTGTCATTTTCAGCTTCCTAAGATGGGAAAAATACATACACAGTCAGGACCAAGGTCCAGAAGTTCTCCCTTTTTACCTCCCAGCACTCTTGAAGGCCTATGCAAATATCCCTTCCCCCACTTCTCCCATAAATGCACAGACAACCCAATCAGAGAAATGAAGTGAACACCCCATTTAAGTTCAAGAAAATTCAACTTCTGTCTGCTGCCACGTCTCTACTATTGGAACTGTCTTTCTAGTTCTCTTGTTTCATCTCCTTTATCATAAAGTCATCAAATAACATTGTATTTTGTGCCTTCCCAGAGTTGGTCTTTTGTTTGAGATGGCGAAGACTCATTTCATCAGTGAGTGAAAAACCATATCTGACCAACTGTACCCATTAGGATGAAGCAGGGGATCATCACTAGTCTTACGCCTCCGTGGGGAGCCCTGATTCTCAGTCCAAAAGTTGTACCATGACACAGGCAATCACCTGAAAGACGACCTTCCAGATTATGGTTTCACTAACATTGCAGCTCACTCCCAGACATCGCTAGAGTTCAGGACTGCAACCCCTGCCTCCACCTTCAAAAGGCCAATCTTAGAACAACATCATCTCCTGACGTACAACCTGATATGAACTGTCACACAGTCTGGGTTTACTTCCAGGAAAGAGATTTCAGGTGGAAAACTCTCAACTTCATGGAGCCAAATCTACTTTAACAAGACTCATTCCGTTGATAGTGAAGGCAGCCAAAGGCAATGCTTGGCAAGGCTGGGTTGCTGTGTTGCCCTCAGACTATTTTCTTTGTGGTGTTGACTGAGATGGTTTCAACTTAACACTTGATGTACTCAAGAATCACATGAAAAATTGAAAATCTCTTAGAAAATGACACAAAAGCACTAGACAGAGAAAGGCACATGCATTTCCTTCTGGCCTCTCAGGCAGTCCTTCGGCAAATGCTTGCTGGAGTGGTTGTAATGTAGTGGCTCTGTTGTAAGGGGTTGAAGATAGACAGGTGATCAGGGTGTTGTACCCACTCACAGGAAGAGCTTACGAGTTAACAAAAACAAGATGCCAGTGAGACAGAGCAAGCCCTAACCCCAGCTATGGGAAGGATGAACATAAAGTGAGTCTCCAGGGAAGAGAAGACTTCACTTTCCAACACGAGTGAGGGTCTCAAGTCCCGCATCTCCTCCTGAGAACAAAAGGAAATACTGTACAAAGGAGGAGACATGTGACTGAATGCACCAAGTATCTGACAACCCCACGAAGACACACAAGACCAAGATGGAGAAGAAGGAAGCCCAGGACAAAGCCAGCCTGGCAGTTGGACCCAAACTCCCTAGGACTCATCATTGATGTGGGGGGCATACACTTGAATGGCAAAGAAGCTGAAGAACTTTATGGGCACAGAGTTAGAAGTAAACAAGTGTAGTTCAGGGGCGGCCAGCAAAGATGAGCCCTAGTGAAGCTGCAGGCTTTGGCCAAGACTCAGAAGAGTTACACTTGAAAAATCGGGGGACAGGAAACAACTTGACTTTCTTACGGATTGGGCCTGCAGCGAACAATCTCACTGGCAGAATGGATGCAGGGATCCAGTACTGCTGGTACCCCTACCCACTTTCCAGAAAGCAACTTCCATTGTTTCTGCAGCAAGATAATTCATTTTTTTCCCCACACATTTTTGACCCATGTCTGGTCCTGAACAAAAATGACCTAATTGCTGGGCGACAAAACAGTGTGATGCGATTGAAACCTACAGGACAGTGTAGGTGATTCCAGAGTGGATCCAGGTATTAAAGTTATTAATGATGGTACCTTCCCTCTTCCGCCCCCAAAACATGACACAATGTGTGGCAAGCACTTAGGACAGAAAGGAAAATGTCGGTTACGTTACAGAAAGCAAGGTAGGAAGGGAAGGTCCAATTCTACTGAATGCATTGGGCAAAAATACTCTGGACCCAGTTCCAAAAGAAATACAATTATCTCTACTGGCTGCCATGTTCTCCCATACAATCCGGTCCTTGTGACAGTTGTCACGTGAACATCTTACTTTTCTAAATATTTTTTAACGTTTATTCATTTTTTGATAGAGACAGAGTGCGAGTTGGGTAGGGCTAGAGGAAGATATAGAATCCAAAGCAAGCTCCAGGCTCTGAACTGTCAACACAGAGCCTGACATGGGGCTTGAACTCATGGACCCTGAGATCATGACCTGAGCCGAATTTGGACGTTCAACCGACTGAGCCACCCAAGCGCCCCATCTTACTTTTTTGAAGGCACTTTTCTTTGTTCATAGAATTCTTCCAGGTTATGTGCTTTCTCTTTCAGCTGCTTGACTTTTGCTTCCTTTGTGGCTTTCACAGACCTCAATGCATTACGCTTGTCTTCCAGGACGTTTTTATTTTCTGGAAAAAAAAAAGGTGTTTTCTTGATAAACGGGCACATGACCTGAGTCTTGATTTTGGTGAGACAGAAAAAGGCAAGAACCATGAAGGCATGAAAGTATTCTTTCCCTTACCAATGCAAAGTCATTGCCATCATATGGGGATTTCTCCCCAACAGAAAATATAACTTCTAGTTGACAGTTATTGGACCTCAAGGCTCTTAGCTCTACATCCTCGAATTCAACATTTGCATCTGTGGTTAAGACAGATATGAGGAAAGACTTTCACGGAAAACTGATCACACAACAATTTGTACCTCACACAGCAAGATCTTGCATTGCAATCAACAAACACTTTGAGGCATGAATATAACTAGAAGACAAAGATGATGGAAAATAGTTCATGTCTAACAACTCATGGCTTTCTTAGTGGTATACATATGTATGTATGTATGTATGTATGTATGTATGTATGTATGCCTGTTTATCCCCCATTCACGTTGAAAATTTACTATTCAGCATTCAGAGAGAAAGAGACTATTGAGCACCTGGGTGGCTCAGTCAGTTGAGCATCAGATTCTTGATTTTGGGTCAGGTCATGATTGTAGGATCATGTGATCCAGACCTGTGTTGGGCTCCACACTGAGTGTGAATCCTGCTTAAGATTCTCTCTCTTTCCCTCTGCCCCTCTCCCCCACTTGCATTTCCCCTCACTAAAATTAAAAAAAAATCATAAACCATAATTTAAACATATTTTTTAAAGGGAAAGGATTATACACTTTGGCTATCACCCTTTCTCTCTCAACTATATTTGGGTATTTTCTACATATCTTGGAGGGCAGAGTTGAATGATTGATAATTACCGAGTTGTGAAAATAAAAGATAACTCCTGGTCCTTGAAATAGCAAATCTCATCTTGGCGGTCCTAGTAAAATTCCAGCTCATTGGTCAGAAAGAGTTTTGGCTCCCAGAGGTCCACTGTGTACTATGGTAAAGGGCAGGCAAATATGCTGTGCTCACTTCACCCAATGAACAAACACCCTCCAAAGCCAAAATACAGTAAAACTCAGCAGCCAACTCTTACCACTTCCTGATTCTTCACATTTCTTTCTCTCTCTCTGAGTTTGCAAGGTATCAAGTGTACTTTGAATGGTGTCATTTAAAATTTCATTAAAGTTGGTGCCTGGGAGGCTCATTCAGTTAAGCATCTGATTTCAGCTCAGGTCGTCATCTCATGGTTTGTGAGTTTGAGCCCTGTGTCGGACTCTGTGCTGACAGCTCAGAGCCTGAGGCCTGCTTTGGATTCTGTGTCTCCCTCTCTTTCTGCCCCTGTCTCTCTCTCTCTCTCTCTCTCTAAAATAAATAAACATAAATAATTTTATGTTTACTTGTACTCAACAAGTACAAAAATATAGAGATCATACCGTGCACAGTTTCAGACCCCAATGCTATGAAACTCTAAATCAACCACAAGAAAAAAATTGGAAAGATAACAAATACTTGTAGACTGAAGAACATCCTACGGAACAATGAATAGTGGAATGCAAGCTGCTGCAGTCACTCTGGAAAACAGTACGGAGGCTCCTCAAAAAGCTAAAAAGAGAACTATCCTACGACACAGCAATTGCAATACTAGGCATTTATCTAAGGGATACAGGTGTGCTGTTTTGAAGGGACACATGCACCCCCAGGATTATAGCACCACGATCAACAATAGCCAAAGTATGGAAAAAGCCCAAATGTCCATTGATGGACGAATGGACAAAGAAGATGTGTGTGTGTGTGTGTGTGTGTGTGTGTGTGTGTGTGTGTGTGATGGAGTATTACTCAGCAATCAAAAAGAATGAAATCTTGCCATTTGCAACTACATGGGTGGAACTAGAGGGTATTATGCTAAGTGAAATTAGTAGTCAGAGAAAGACAAATATCATATGACTTCACTCATAGGAGGTCTTTGAGACACAAAACAGATGAACATATAATGGAAGGGAAACAAAAATAAAAACAGGGAGGTGTACAAAAGAAGTGCACACATAAATATGGAGAACAAACAGTGGGTTACTGGAGGGGTTGTGGGGCGGATGGACTAAATGGGTAAGGGGCACTAAGGAATCTACTCATGAAATAACTGTTGCACTGTACGGTAACTAATTTGGATATAAATTGTAAATAATAAAAACTAAAATTAAAAAAAAGAATGAATGGGTGAACCAAGAGGTTAAAGGGAAAATTAAAAAGTACATGGAAGCCAATAAAACTGATAACACCACAGTCCAAAACCTCTGGGATGCAGCAAAGATAGTCATAAGAGGAAGTTTAGCAATCCAGGCCTTCCTAAAGAGGGAAGAAAAGTCTTAGATACATGACGTAAGCTTATACCTTAAAGTAATGGAAAAAAGATCATCAAATAAAATCCAAATCCAGCAGAAGACAAGAAATGATAAAGATTACAGCAAAAATCAATGCTTTCAAAACTGAAAACAAAAACAAAAACAAACAACAACCCCCCCCACCCACACAAACAGTAGAAGAGATCAATGTAACCAGAAGCTAGTTCTTTGAAATAATTAATAAAATTGATAAACCACCAACCAGTTGGATCAAAAAGAATAAGGAAAGGACCCAAATAAATAAAATCAAGAATGAAAGAGGAGAGATCACTACCAAAACAGCAGAAATACAAAAAAGAATAAGAGAATATTATCAGCAATTATATACCAATAAAATGGACAATCTGGAAGAAATGGACAAATTCCTAGAAATATGCAAACTATGAAAACTGAAAGAGGAAGAAATAGAAATTTTGAACAGACCCATAACCAGTAAAGAATTGAATTAGTAATCAAAAATCTCCCAAAAAAACAAGAGCCCAGGGCCAGATGGCTCTCCAGGGGAATTCTACCAAACATTTAAGGAAGAGTTAACACCTATTCTCTTGAAGCTGTCCCAAAAATAGAAATGGAAGGAAACATCCAAACTCTTCCTATGAGTTGGCATTACCTGGATTCCAAAACTAGACAAAGATCCCACTAAAAAGTAGAAGTATAGACCAATTTTCATGATGAACATGGATGCAAAAATCTTCCACAAGATATTAGCCAACCAGATCCAATGATACATTTAAACTTTATTCACCATGACCAAGTGGGATTTAACCTGGCTGGATTGATATCCACAAAATAATCAATGTGATTCATCACATCAATAAAATAAAGACAAGAACCACATGACGCACTCAATAGATGCAGAGAAACCATTTGACAAAATACAGCATCCTTTCTTGATAAAAGGATTCCACCAAAAAACTGTTAAATGATCCATGAATTCAGCAAAGTGGCAGGGTATAAAATTAATGCACAGAAATTAGTTGCATTCTTATACACAAACAAAAAAGCAACAGAAAGAGAAATCACAGAATCCATCCCGTTTACAATTGCACCAAAACCCATAAAATACCTAGGAATAAATCTAACCAAAGAGGTGAAAAATCTATGCACTTAAATCTATAGAAAGATTATGAAAGAAATTGAAGATGACAAACACAGAAAAACAAAAAACATTCCATGAGCCTGGATAGGGAGAACAAATATTGTTAAAATGTCAATAGTACCCAAAGCAATCTACATATTCAATGCAATGCCTATCGAAATAACACCAGCATTCTCCACAGAGTTACACAAACAATCCTTCAATTTGTATGGAACCAGAAAAGACCCCGAATAGCCAAAGCAATCTTGAAAAAGAAAACCTAAGTAGGAGGTATCACAATCCTGGACTTCCAGCTGTATTACAAAGCTGTAATCATCAAGACAGTATGGTACTGGCACAAGAACAGACACTCAGATCAATGGAACAGAACAGGAACACAGAATTGGACCCACAGATGTATGGCAAACTAGTCTTTGACCAAAAGAAAGAAGATCCAATGGAATAAAGACAGTCTCCTCAGCAAGTGTGCTGGGAAAACTGGACAGTGATATGCAGAAGAATGAGCCTGGACCACTTTCTCACACAAAAAGACACTCTAAACGGATGTAAGACCTAAATGTAAGATAGGCAGCCATCAAAATCCTCAAGGGGAAAGCAGGCAAAAACCTCTTAATGTTGGCGTCCACATCTTCTTACCCAATACATCTCCAGAGGCAAGGGAAACAAAAGCAAAACTGAAGTATTAGGACCTCATCAAAATAAAAACCTTCTGCACAGAGAAGGAAACAATCAGCAAAACTAAAAGGCAACCAACAGAATGGGAGAAGATATTTGCAAATGACATATGAGATAAAGGATTAGTATTCAAAATCTATAAAGAACATACCAAACTCAACACCCAAAAAACAAGTAATCCAGTGAAGAAATGGGCAAAGACACGAGCAAACACTCCTCCAAGGAAGACATCCAGATGGCCAACCGACACATGTAAAAATGCTCAAAATCACTCATCAGGAAAATACAAATTAAAACCACAATGAAACACCCCCTCACCCCTGTGAGAATGGCTAACATTAACAACGCAGGCAACAACAGATGTTGGCGAGGAAATGGAGAAAGAGGAACTCTTGCACTGCTGGTGCACTGGCTTGCACTGCTGGTGCAGCCACTCTGGAAAACAGTAGGTAGGTTCCTCAAAAAACGAAAAAGAAGACTGTTCTACAACCCAACAGGTGCACTAGTAGGTATTTATGCAAGGGATACAGATATGCTACTTCGAAGGGACACGTGAACCCCAAAGTTTATAGCAGTACTATCAACAATAGCTAAAGTATGGAAAAAAGCCCAAATGTCCATCGATGGAGGAATGGATAAATACGTGGTATATATACATACATACATACATACATACATACATAGTATCTACATGTGTGTGTGTGCGTGTGTGTGTATACACATACATACATACACACACCATGGAATATTACTTAGCCATCAAAAAGAATAAAATCTTGCCATTTGAAACTATACGGATGGAGAGGCTCCTGGGACCTAACACTAACCATAAACATAACCCTAACCATAACCCTCAACCTACACTACTAGCACATGAAAAGTAAACCAGATCCACAGCCACACATGTGCCCTCACTTCAGCCCTCCATGGAATTAACAACATTGGTGTCGCTTCGGGCTTAGCAATTCCCTGTACCGAACTCTTACCCTAGCTAAGTGTCTATCCCCACGGGGACCCAATTCAAAAGTCTGACAACAGCACGCACACGGGTTCGAGAATCGGTGCAACAATACTCGGCATGGAACATGGATCATCACCATGTCTTTTGCAAAGTGTGATTGCAGCTGCACGACAGGATTCCTGAGGCCTATTCCAAGGGTGGCCCAAACATCTCTCTGGCTTTGGATCCTATGAACTGACACTGACTGGCACGCTCCCTTATGTACTCCATTCATCCCTTCGGAGAGACAACTGCACTGTTGTGGGTTCAGTGCCTGGAGCCTCCTGGGACCTAAAACTAACCCTAAACGAAACCCTAAACATAACCTTCAACTTACACCTAACCCTATCTCTAATTGAACCCTATACTTGACCCCCACCTTCTCTAGGGCCCTCAACACAGCCCTCAGGGAGATCATGAGACTGGAGTCGCTTCAGCCCTGTCGACTTCCTTGGACTGAACCCTAACCCTAGCTAAGGCTTTCTCTCCATGGGGACCCAATTCTAAAACCTGACAACAGCACCCACAAGGGTTCGAATATCGGTGCAATAATACTCAGCATGGAACGTGGAACATAACCATGTCATTTCAAAAGCACAACTGCAGTTGCACAAGAGGATTCCTGAGGCCAACCCGAAGGGTTGCCCATACATTTGCCTGTCCTTGGAACCCAAAGACTAATCCGGACAGTCACCCTCCATTGTATCCTACACTCAGCCCTTAGGGGAGACAATTGTTCTGCTCTGCGTTCAGTGCCTGGAGCTTGCTGGGTTAGGACCTAACCTTAACCCTAATCATAACCCTAATCATAAACTTCAACCTACACCTAACCCTATCTCTAACCCAAACACTACACTTGACCCGCACACTCGCATGGGCACTCAATTCAGCCCTGCAGCGAGATCACGACACTGGAGTCTCTTCGGCCATAGCCACACCGCTGGAATGAACTCTAACCCTAGCTATGGCTCTGTATGCATTGGGACCCAATTCCAATGTCTGACAACAGCTCTCACACTGGTTCAAGAACTGGTCCAGAAATAGTTGGCATGGAACTTGGAACATCAACATGTCACTTCCAAAGCGTGACTGCAGCTGCACGGGAGGAATCCTGAGGCCTACCCAAAGGGTGGCCCATACATTTGTTTGGTCTTGGAACCCAAATACGAATACTGACGGGCACCCTCCCTTGTGTACTACACTCAGCTCTTCAGGTTGACACCTGCTCTGTTTGGGGTCAGTGTCTGGAGGGTCATGGGACCTAAACCTAAACGTAACAGTAATCCTAACCCTAAATATCACCCTACACTGAACCCTATCTATCTCATTAAGTCTACACCAGACCCACAGCTGCGCATGTGCCCTGACTTCAGAGCTCCATGGAATTCACAACACTGGAGTTGCTTTGGTCCTGGTGACATTCCTGGACCAAACCCTAAACCTATCTAAGTGTCTCTCCCATGGGGAAACAAGTCCAAAATCTGACAATAGCACACACAAGGGTTCGTAAACAGGTGTAGAAATACTTGGCATGGAATATATATCATCACCACGTTATTTCCAAACCATAACCCTAACCGTACCCCTAACAATTACCCTCACCCTACACCTACCCCTATCTCTAACCATACACTACATTGAACCACACCCTCGCATGTGCCCTCAATTCAGCCCTCGAGGGAGATCACAAAACAGGAGTTGCTTCAGGCCTGGCGACTTCCTTGGACCAAACCCTAACACTAGCTAAGGCTCAGGGACCCAATTCCAAAGTCTGACAACAGTACGCATGCGGGCTCGAGAATCAGTACAGAAATACTTGGCATGGAACGTGGAACATTACCATGTCATTTCCAAAGCACGACTGCAGCTGCACCAGAGGCTTCCTAAATCCTACAGGAAGGGTGACACATACATTTCTCTGGCCTTGGAAGTCAAAGGCTAATCCTGACCGGCACCCTCTCTTGTGTACTCCACTCAATCCCTCAGGTTAACACCAGCTCTGCTCTGGGATCAGTGTCCGGAGTCTTCTGGGAACTAAACCTAATCCTAATCCTAAACATAATTCTTACCCTACACCTAACCCTATCAACCTCGATAAGCTACACCAGACCCATAGCCACGCACATACCCTCACTTCAGCCCCCCATGGAATTCACAACACTGCTATGGCTTCTGCCATGGTGATGCCCATGGACCGAAACCTAACCCTAACTGAGGCTCTGTCCCCATGGGGACCCAATTCCAAAGTCTGACAAGAGCACGCACATGGGTTCGAATATCGGTACAGAAATACTCGACATGGAACGTGGAACATCACTATGTCATTTTCAAAGAGGAACTGCAGCTGAACGAGAGGATTCCTGAGGCCTATATGAAGCTTGCCCAATATTTGTTTGGTATTGGAAACCAAAGACTAATCCTGACTGGCACCTTCCTTTATGTACTCCACTCATCCCATCGGGGAGACAACTGCTCTGCGGTGGGGTCAGTGCCTAGAGACTCCTGGGACCTAAGCCTAGCCCTAACGTAACCCTAAACATAACCCTCACCCTACACCTAACCCTAACATTAACCCAAATCCTACACTTGACCCGAACTGTCCCATGGGCCCTCAATTCAGTCTTCGAGGGAGATCACGAAACTGGAGTCGATTCGCTCCTGCTGACTTCCCTGGACCTAACACAAACCCTAGGTAAGGCTCTCTTCCCATCGGGACCCAATTCCAAGTCTGACAACAGCATGCACACGGTTTCAAGAATCTGTACAGAAATACTCGACATGGACTGTGGAACATCACTATCTCATTTCAAAAGCGCCACTGCAGCTGCATGAGACGAATCCTGAGGCCTACCCGAATGGTGACCCTTACATTTGTCTGGCCTTGGAACCCAAAGACTAGTCCTGACTGACACCCTCCCTTGGGGACACCACTCACCCCTTTGTGGAGATAACACCACTGTTGTGGGTTCAGTGCCTAGAGCCTCCTGAGACCTGACCCTGACCCTAATCATAACCCGAACCATAACCTTCACCCTACACCTAACCCTATCTAGCACACTAACTCTAAACCAGATTCACAGCCGCGCATGTGCCCTCACTTCAGCGCTCCATGGAATCCAAAACACTTGTCACTTGGGACTTGGCGACTTCCCTATACTGAACCCTGACCCTAGCTAATTGTCTATCCCCATGGGGACTCATTTACAAAGTCTGACATCAGCACATACATGGGATCGAGAATCGGTGCATAAATACTAGGCATGAAACGTGGAACATCACCATTTCACATGCAAGGCATGACAGCAGCTGCACGAGAAGAATCCTGAGGCCTACCCGAAGGGTGGGCCATATGTTTGTCTGGCTTTGGACCCAAAGATTAATGCTAACAAAAACCCTCCCTTCTGTACTGCACTCAGGCCTTCAGGAAGACAACTGTTTTGCTGTAGAGTCACTGCCTTCACTCACCTGGGACCTAACACTAACGGTGAACTGAAACATAACCCTCACCCTAAGCCTAACCGTACCTAGCACACTAACTCTATAGCAGACTCACAGCCACACATCAGCCCTCCATTGAATTCACAACAGTGGTGTTGTTTCAGCCTGGCGACAACCCTAGATGGAACCATACTCTAGCTAAGGCTCTTACCCATGGACACCCAAAACCAAAGTCTGACAACACCACAAGACTGGGGTCCAGAAGCAGTGCAGGATCATTCCAGATAGAACCTTGAACCTCAGCATGTCATTTCTCAGGCCCGGCTGCAGCTTTCTGAAATGACTGCTGAGGCCTACACAACCAATGGCCCATACAGTTGTCTGGAATTGGAACGGAAATACTAAAAATGACCGGCATCCTCCCATGTGCCCTCAACTCAGCCCTTCGGGGAGATAACTGCACTGCTGTGGACTCAGTGCCAGGAGCTTCCTGGGACCTAACCCTACCCCTAACCAGAAACCTCAACTGAAACCTAATGCTACACTTGACCCGCACCGTCACATGGGACCTCACTTCAGCCCTCGAGGGAGATCACGAGTCTTGAGTCACTTTGCATCTGGGGACATCCCTGGACCGAACCCTAACCCTAGCTAGGGCTCTCTCCCCATTGGGACCCACCAAAGTCTCACAACACCACGTGCTTGGGGTCCAGAATTGATGTAGGATCATTCAGCATAGAAACTGGAACATCACCAACTCATTTCCAAGGCCTGAGTACAGGTGCACAAGAGAATTCCTGAGTCCTAACTGACGAGTGATCCATAGAATTGTATGGCCTGGGACCCAAAGACTAACCCTGAGCGGCACCCTCCCTTGTGCCCTCAACTCAGCCTTTCAGGGAGACAACTGCACTGCTGTGGGTTCAGCGCAGGGAGAATCCTGGGACTTAACACTAACCCTAACCCTAACCAGAACCCTCAACAGAAACCTAACCGTATCTCAAACCGAAACCCATGACTCACACCGTTGCATGGACCCTCAATTCAGCCCTCAAGAAAGATCATGAGACTGGAGTCGCTTCGGCCCTGGGGTTGTCTCTGAACCGAACCTTATCCCTAGTTAAGGCTCTCTCCCCATAAGGACCCAATACCAAACTGACAACACCACGAGCCTATGGTCCAGAAGTGGTGCAGGATCACTCAGCATAGAATCTGGAACATCACCATGTCATTTCCAAGGCCTGGTGGCAGCTGTCCAAGAGTATTCCTGAGGCCTACCCGAACATTGGCCAACAGCGTTGTCTGGCCTTGAAATCCAAAGACTCATCCTGAGGGCACCCTCCCTTGTGCCCTCAATTCAGCCCTTCGGGGAGTCAACTGCACTGCTGTGGCTTCAGCACCTGGAGCCTGTTGGGACCTAACGCTAACCAGAACTCTCAACCAAAACCTAACCCTATCTCAAAAACTAACCCTACAGTTGAGCCGCACCGTTGCATGGGCCCTTACTTCAGCCCTCGAGGGAGATCAAAAGACTGGAGTGGCTTTGGCCCTGGCGACGTCCCTTGACCGAAACCTATCACAAGCTAACATCCTTTCCGAATGGGGACCCCATACCAAAGTCTGACAACACCAAGCGCCTGGGGTGCAGAAATGGTGCAGGATCACTCAACATATAATCTGGATCCTCACCATGTCGTTTCCAAAACCCGGCTGCAGCAATCTGAGAGGAATCCTGACGCCTACACAACAAGTGGCCCATAGAGATATCTGGCATAGGAACCCAAAGACTAATCCTGACTAGCACCCTCCCTTGAGCCCTCAACTCACCCCGTTGGGTAGACAACCACACTGCTGTAGGTTCAGTGCCTGGAGCCTCTTGGGACCTAACCGTAACCCTAACCCCAACCAGAACCGCCAACTAAAACCTAACCCAGTCTCGAAACCTAACCGTACACTTGACCCTTACCATCACCCAGGCCTTCACTTCAGCCCTCGAGGAAGATCACGAGACGGGAGTGGCTTCAGCTCTGGTGACGTCCCTGGACCAAACCCTAAGCCTAGCTAAGGCTCTCTTCCCATGGAACCGAATACCAAAATCTGACATCACCACGCGCCTGGGGTCCAGAAGCGGTGCAGGATCACTCCACATAGAAGCTGGGACATCACCATGTTGTTTCCAAGGTTGGGCTTCAGGTGCTCAAAAGTATTCCTGAGGCCTAACCGACCAGTGGCCCATAGAGTTGTCTGGCCTTGGAACCCAAAGACAAACCCTGACTGGCACCCTCCCTTGTGCCCTCAACTCAGCCCTTCGGGGAGACAAGTGCACTGCTATGTGTTTAGCGCCTTGAACGTCCTGGGAACAAACCCCGAACATTACTTCTAACCCTCATCAGAAACCTCAACTGAAACCGAACCTAACTAGACCCAAACCCTACAATTGCTCTGCATCGTCATATTGGCCCTCACTACAGACCTCGAGGGAGATGACGAGACTGGTTTCGCTTGGAGCTGGAAATGTCACTGGACAGAACCCTAACCCTAGATAAGGCTCTCTCGCTATTAGACCCAATAACAACGTATGACAACACCACATGCCTGGAGAACAAAAGCGGTGCAGCATAACTCCGCATAGGACATGTAACCTACTATGTCCTTTTGAAGGACCGGTTGAAGCTCCAGAGAGATTTCCAGAGGCCTACCCGACTAGTGGCCCATACAGTCGTCTAGCCTTGGAACTCAAAGACTAATCCTAATCGGCACCATCCATTGTTCCTTCAAATTAGGCTTTCCGGGAAACAACTACACTGCTCTGGTTTCAGCGCCTAGTGTCTCCTGGAACATAACACTAAACCTATGCCTAAACCTAAACAGAACCCTCAACCGAATCCTAACACTATCTCAACCCTAACCCTACAGTTGAAAAGCACCGTCCCATGGGTCCTCAATTCAGTCCTAGAGGGAGATCACGAAACTAGAGTCGCTTAAGCCCTGGTGACATCCCTGTAACAAACCATAACCCTAGTTAAGGCTTTCTATCCATGCGGACCCAATAACAAAGTCTGACAACAACACGCCCTGGGGTCCAGAAGTGGTGCAGGATCACTCAGCTTAGAACCTGGAACATCACCATGTCATTTCCAAAACCTGGTTGCAGCTGCCCGAGATTATTCCCTGAGGCCTACCAGACCACTCTCCCATACAGTTGTCTGTATTGAAAGCAAAAGACTAATCCTGAAAGGCAAACGACCTACGAACCTCACCTCAGCCATTTGGAGACACAATTGCAATGCTGTGGTTCAGCCCCTGCAATGTCCAAGGGCCGAATCCTAACTACGAACCCTAAACCTAACCCAAACCCAAACCTAAATCCTAGCCCTAAATCCTATCCCTAACCCAAACCATGGCACTAACCTACCCTAACACCATCAGCAACAATAATACTAACCCAAAACTCTACACCCAAACGCTGAACCCTAGACCCCAAATCCTAACTACAACCATAAACTTAAACCCTAGACCTGAACATTAAACTCTAACCCTAATGCCTAAACCATAAATCCTACACACTAACCCTAAACCAAACACTGACCCTGACCATAACCCTAAAACCTAACCACTAACACATAACCACGAAAACCTAAAACCTACCCCAAAACCTAAAACCTAAACTCTAAACAATAAAACCTAAATCCTAACCCCTATCCCCTGACCCTGACACTACCCTGACCGTGAACCTAACCCTGAAGCTAATGCTGATACTAACACTAACACCTAAGCCCTACCCTAACCATCACCCCAACCCTAGCCCATAAACCCTAAACCTAACCTTCACCGTAATCCTAACCCTTTAAATCTAACCATCTAATCTAACCCTAACCCTAAACCTAACCCTAACCCCGAACCGCTAACCCTAACCCCTAACCCTAACCCCATGGAAAGTCTTTCATCACCAGTCATGGGCTATGAACCACCCCCCCCCATCCCCCGCCTCCTCTATTTGGGTAGATAAACTGAAGTGGTTAGGGATTTCTAAAGCATATTCATCTACTTCGTGAAACACTTTGTGGGAAAAATGTAGAGATGGTTGTTAGGGCTTGGCAATTCAACTGCAAAACTGCCTGAGGACTTTGTAACATATCTCAAGTTTCTCAGGACATATGTTCAATGGACTGTATCATTTCCCCGTAATGAGGTCAGCTTTAGGTTTCTCCTGTCAAAAAGAAAGAGGATTTTTACACAAAGACAGATGTATCGGGCGTACTGGTGCATATTTTACAGACACAATGTTTTGAGTTCTGTGAAGGATGAGATGCACCCCTAAGTGTAGGTGCCTTAGGTGTCCTGTGTGAAATGGGGCACGTGCATTATATGACACAGACCTTGTGGTCACCATAATGGAAGCACCAGTGAAGGAATGGGGGAAACTTGAATCACACAGGAATAGAAATTTGAGAAATTAGAGGACAGTAAGCAGAGTTTGAGGAAGTGCAGAGGGGAGGGTCCTGGGGTCAGTGAGATGCAGTTGCAGGCCATTCCTGACCACAGCCTGAGCAGGGAGCATGAGTTCCACACGGAGCTGCTATGTGGGATCACTCTCAGTGCACAATGCAAGCTTCCTCTCCAAAATGTCATATTTGTCAACGTGCACCCAGGTGATCATCTAAAAAGGTTGTTGTCTCCCTGCGTTGTCTGAAGGTTCTGGATATTTATGGGTGAAAAAAATGCCCTGGATATATAGGAAATTTAACTTGGTCTTAAGGAAATGCTTGTCTGCCTAAGTTCATATCCTTCAGTGAGACTAAAAGTGAAGACAGGATCTAGATCAGCTGAGTGCCTGCATTGGCCTTTAGCCTGGGTAGACCTACAATTCAGGGATGCCCAGATGCCACCCCTGCTGGACCCCTGACATAACCTGACAACGGCATTGCATCTATCTCCTTAAACTTCTATCACAATATCCCGAGGGTTTCCCTGTGTTCCTGCTATCTCAGCCAGAACACCAATTCTCAGTGGGACCTACACAGAGCCTGAGATGGGTTATCTGTGAAAGAGGGGTAATATTTGTTTCTAAGGACATAATGAAAAGAAGACATTGAATACAGAATGCATCTGCAAAATGTCTGGGAAATATCCACTCACGCTTCTCACAGTTTCAATTAAGATATCTCCACACAAATGATCATCAAAAAAATATGGTCACAGAAGTTCATTAAACCAGATGGTTAACGCCTCTGCCCAGGGATTGGGGATTGCCACTTTAAAGAAGACAACGGCACACTTATTCTATTAAGATTCAGGCCCTACCAGACAAAGAAAGAAAAAGATAATTACGAGAATGTGTACATCAGAGTTCTACATCTGAGATCTGAAGACAATCATATTCCATTACATATAGACTCGCAGATGCATCCACACACTAAAGTGTTCATCTGAGGCCACAGATTAAGTACCGAAGAGGGAATGCACGTAGCAAAACATAAGACCATAGGGAAATAACCCCAAATCTCGTAAATCTCACTGCCTTATACGACAACGATTTTGAAATTTGACTAGGACTGTGTCAGGTGACAGAGTATGGTGATTATATATCTTAAAAATGTGTCAGATCTGCCCGCATGCTTTCTCTGCTCACCCTGCGCTCTCCACTTTGTTTTTCTTAGTATCCCTTAATAGTACTTTCACTGTTCTGTCTCTGTTTCAGTGTTTGCTTCTAGGAGGACCTACTCTCACCCCCCATCGAATGCACACAGTGCGGTTCCTATACACACAGGTAACAAACTAGCAGAAATTGCAGTGATGGAGGATAGTAGCAAGATTGCCCTTTTTGCAGAGGAGCCCAAGAGAGTTTTCTGGGTTGATGGTAACTTCCTATATCTAGATGCATGGGGTGCTTGTGTTCATTTATTTCAGAAATATTCACTGACTCCTGTCTTGGGGTCAGATAGACAGGTACATGACCCTAGCATATGGCTGATTTGTAATGGTGGGTAAGGATCAGTGACCAGCGGTGACTGTGGGAGATGAGTGAGGAGGCCACACATGGAGTCAGATCCTCCCTCAGGATGCCATGTCTCCACGGACAGCAACCTTGTGCAGGAGGGCTCTGAGGATCACATATTTCTTGATCAGTCCTGTGAAATGCATAATCCTACTCCAGATTTCTCACTGAGGGATGGACAGGGCAGAGGCCAGCAGCTGGAGGACACCCTGATCATGGCTGGAGTGGAACAGTGGGCCTGGGAGATTGAGTCAGAGAAAGGGAAAGGCAGAAGATAGTGGCAAGGATTTTGAGATATAAAGGGAAGAGGAGAGAAGGCAATGTTTTCTACTGACTTCACCCACATTTCTGTGTGAACAAAAGGAGATTCTTGTCTCGCAGGGAAGGGAAGAGGGCCGGCAAAAAGACAGGGTGACATTCTCAGCTCAAGTGCTCAGGATATCTGCCTTGCTCTTGAATACATATCACAGGAAGCCTGTGCCTTCTGTCATAAGTGGAACTGCAGCTCATACCATTTAGTGAAAATTAAAGCGATGATGAAGACCTCATCATTAAGGTATTGCAACGAGAGTATGTGAACATACAGAGAAACACAATAGAAGCAAAAGTCCAAAGGTAAACCGACTGCAAAACTTATGGGAACATAGACTATCGGAAAAAGAGATACCCCAATGCCAGCTTTCAGACACCTGGGCAATATGTGAAAACATGGGGGAAAAAAAGTAGTCCTTACTTCAAAAGCAACATAGGCATTAGACAAAAAGGGATCATGATGGAAGGTTTAGGGAGAAACCATATGATTTCATGGTGCTGTACCCATGGTCCTGTACCCTCAATCTCATCAAAGTATACCCTTTAACTTGAGGTTATATGTAATTGTACCTCATTAAAGAGAGTTTCAAAACATAAAATAATAGAAGCAAATGTGGGAAAGTTCCTTTCCAATCCTGAAGTGCATGTGTGATATGAGTCTGTCTTCCCATGTCTCAAAAATCCAAAATAATAAGACATTAAAAAAATTAATAATAGCAAAGTAAGAGGACCTTGAGCTCACCCTGTCCCATGTTTTCAACTGCATAACTTCCACATCCAAGTCCATGAACCAAAGAGCGATCCAAAGACTGGCAGAACAAACTCCACACCGAAGTAGAGAGAAGCTGCATCAGAAAGGTTAGGAATGTCAGAAAGGTGGAGGCCATCTGCCTGCAGAAGGGGCAGAAAAAGTGCGCCGCCCCACACCAGGGAGGTCATAGGGGGAAGACTAATCTCCATAACAATGGGCATTAAAACTTAGAGGGGCTGAATGCCTTTGTGTTCAGATCCAGGAGCTTTGGAGGTCAGCTGACCCAGCACTGGGAGATCCAGGAGGATGAGTGATAGCCAGATCCCTGCGTGTGTAGAGAGGCAATGTAAACATGGCATTTTGCACAATGCCGAGGGAACAGGAGACAGATGTATTCATGCTGATTCTGGAGTGTGTTGGAGGACTTCTCCAACAATGAGGGAGCTCACAGGCACCACTCCTCTCCCCCAGCCTCCCAGAATAAGCATAGAAGCACTCACAAGAGGGTGAGGCTGCACAGACACTTGCTAACTAACCCATTAGCAGTGCGCCAGTCCCAAGGGTTCACTCGGGGACTCACCAAACCAAGCCTGCTGGTCTCAGGGCAAACATTTTTCAAACCACAAGGGCACCCTGTCTGACAAGCTGCATGCATAGCTGCCACAACATGCTGTGCACATCTGCACCTCACCCAGCTGTAGATATCCAGGCACCCTCATCTGTCTCACTAAGCCACATGTCCCCAGGCACAGACATGCTCTGTGCATATCCTCAAGCCCCTAGCTTCCACCGCTGGGCCACACCCCCCAGCCACCAAAGGACATCGGGAAATCTGGCATAGGACTTGTAGCCCTGTGAAATTTTGCTAACACTCCTGCCCTGTGCCCAAGTTATCCAGCGGGCGTACCACCCCACAGCTGGCCTGCCTGGGTCCCACTAACACCACTGAGACGAAGCACAGCCCACAACAGCACGCAATCAGTGCAGACACCTGCACTAAAAGGAAAAGTAACCCAGACACAACAGCAGGCTGTGAACAGTACCCATACGATAGCCTCCTGAAGGTCCAGGTCCTATAAACAGAGATGTGCACTGCTGAGTTCTCCAGGACCTCTTCTTCATAACGTTATTAGTTTCAAGAGCAGAAGGTACAGCTGACTTTCTTAACACAGACAAATAGAGACAGAGAGACAGACAAAATGGACACACAGAGATGTTTTTCCACAGTGAAAGACCTAGTCAAAGTCACAGCCAGAGATATAAGCCAAAGAGATGTAGGTAACATACCTGATACAGATTTGAAAGCAATGATCATAAGGATACTCATTAGAGTTGTGAAATGAGTAGAAGAGTGAGACCCCTGACTAGAGATAAGAAATAGTACAGTAGACATTGAGGACACAATAAAGGAGAGACACGCTTGCTGGAACTAACAGAGGGACAGAAGAAGCAGGGGAGCAAACCAGTGACCTCGAAGACTGAGTGATGGAAATTAATCACACTGAACCAAAGAGAGAGAACAGAATTCTGCCTTGTGAGATGAGACTAAGGGAACTCAGTGACTACAGCAAAGATAACAATATTGATATTGTAGGAGTCTCAGAAGAAAGAGAAAATGGGGCAGAAAATTTATTTGTGGAAACAATAGCTGAAAAATGTCCTAATTGGGGGAGGAAACAAACATCCACATCCGGGAGGCTAGAGAATTCACATCGAAATGAACAAAATCAGGCCAACATGCAGACATATTGTAAGCAAACTTGCAAATTACAGTGACAATAAAGAAAAACTCTTAAATGCAGCAACACAAAGAGACCTTCACTTAGAAGGGAAGACCCATAAGGCTAGCTACCAGATTTCTGAACAGATACTTGGCAGGCGAGAAGCAAGTGACATCACATATTCAAAGTGCTGAATGGAAAAATCAGCAGCCAAGAATACTCTATCCAGCAAGTCTATCATTCAGAATGGAAGGAGACACAGACTTTCCCAAAGAAAAACTAAAGGTGTTTGTACCACTAAACCAGTCCTGCAAGAAATCTGAAGAGGGACTCTTTGAGTGGAAAGGAGAGACCAAAAGTGACACTATAGACGTAAAAGACACAAATCAAGTAAAACATGAATATTTTTGTAAAAAATAGTTAAGGAACTCAGAGATATGGATTTGAAATATAATAACATTTACCAAAAACCTAGGGAGGAGAAAATAATGGGTTCCAAGGTAAATGACCATCACCTTAATACAAACTGCTAAACGCAGAAGAGGTTATATAAATAATCCAGCAGTAACCATATATCAGAAACCAGTCACAAATATGCTAAGAATAAAGATAAATAAATTAAAATACTTCACTAAAGAAAATAAGCAAAACATGAAAGACAGACAAGAAAGGATCGGAGAAAATCATTAGAAACCACAAGAAAACAGGTAATATAATGGCAATACATACATACATACATACATACATACATACATACATACATAGCAATCATTTCTTTGAAGGTAAATGGAATGAACGCTCCAATCTAGAGACATAGGGTGTAAGAACGGATGAAAAAAAAAAAAAAAACTAGAGTAGCAATACTTGTATCAGAAAAAATACACTTAAAACAAAGTACATAACAAGAGACAGAGGAGGACGTTATATAACAGTAAAGGGTACAGTCCAAAAGGAGATATAAGAAATGTAAATATATCCCACAATTAAGTGGGATCTATTCCCAAGCTGCAAGGGTGGTTCAGTATTTGCAAATCAATCAATGTGATACAATATATCAACAGGAGAAAGGACAAGAACCATATGATCGGGGCACCGATCCTTTAGCAGTCCGACATCAGCTCAGGTCATGACCCCATGATTCGCGAGTTCAAGTCCCACATCGGACTCTGTGCTGAAAGCTCAGAGCCAAGAGCCTCCATCGAACTCTGTGTCTCCCACTCTCTTTCTGCCCCTTCCTTGCTCACACTCTGTGTCTCTCAAAATTAATAAATGTTAAAAGAAATGAATCATACGATCATTTCAATACATGAAGAAAAAACATTTGACATACTACAACATCCATTCATGATTATAACCCCCTAAAGTAGGTTTACAGGGAACATACATCAATGCAATAAATGTTTTCTATGAAAATCCTGAAGCTATAATCAACCTTAATGGAGAAAATCTGAGAGCTTTTCCTATAAGGTCAGGGAAAACACAAGGATGTTTACTCTTACCACTTTTAATAACCATAGCACTGGAAGTCCAAGCTACAGCCAGCAGATAAATCAAACAAAACAAAACGAAACAAAACAACATAAAGTAAATTAAAGTAAAAGAAAAGAAAAGAAGAAGAAAAGAGAAAAGAAAAGAAAAGAAAAGAAAAGAAAAGAAAAGAAAAGAAAAGAAAAAAGAAAAACTAATCCAAATCTGGAAGAAGTGAATCTTTCACACTTTGCAGATTACATGACACTATATATAGAAAACCCTAAAGAGTCCACACAATAACTGCTAGAAGTGATGAATGAATACAGCAATGTCACCGGATACAAAAATCATTGTACAGAAATCTGTTGCATTTCTAGACAATAACGAAGCAGTAGAGAGAAATTAAGAAAACAGTCCCATTTACAGTTGTACACCAAATAATAAGGTATCTATGAATAAATCTATCCAAGGTGGTGAGCGACCTATACTCTGAAAATTATAAAACAATGATGAAAGAAATACAAGATGACACCAAAAAATGGAAGGATATTCTATACTCATGGATCGGAAGTACAAATTTCATGGAAATGTCTATACTTCCCAAAGCAACAGACACAATTAATGCAATTGCCATCAAAATAGCAACAACATTTTTCATAGAACTAGAACGGTCCTAAAATTTGTACAGAACCACAAAAGACCCAAATCTTCAGAGTAAACAACCTTTATGTGAAGTGATAATTATGGATGGAACTATGCCTCTGGATCTTCTGCTCCAAAACACAGTAGTCAGCCTAAGCATTTGAACAAACGTTAGACATATCCCAACCAAGGATCATTCTACAAAATACATTCTACAAACGTACCCTCAAAACTTTGCAGATTAGGAAAAATATGGAAAAATCTAAAAATCGCCATGGCCAATTGAAGCTGAAGGAGACAGGATGACTGTAATGTGCCAGCTGGGATGAGTCTGGGATAGAAGAGGTTAAAACCGAAGCAATCTGAATACAAATATAAAGTAATTAATACTACCATATCTCTTTGGGATATTGATTGTGATCATGTATCAACTTAGAGGACATCAATAGTCAGAAAACACTCTGATGTATGTGGAGACTCAATAATATCTTCCCAATTTTTCTAGTAACTAGAAACCCACCACGATTGAAAAGATTATTAGTAATCATGGTTTTATTTTTTCAACACCTAATATTATATGACTAGTTCTAGTATTAGTTACTAGTGATGGCCATGTACCTATTCTTGTTGTTCTTACTATTGTGTAATTTAAATAATAGCATTCATGGTACAGAAAACTGAATGCATGATATACACTTCATAGAAACATCCACTTTACATATTTTAAGATAATAACGTATGTATACACCACTGTATTATGTGGTATGTAAATTAAGCGTTTTTCGGATCTTGAATGAACATGTCATTAAATGGCTTTCCATAGAGGCGGTTATCCTAGATAATGAATGATACTCAGATTTTACAGGATGTACTTCACATCATGCCTGAAGAGTGTCCAAAAAAGAAAACATACGTACACACGGCCAGATGGATCATTGTGACTAGCTCACTTATTGTAAAGAATCCTTGCTTTAATATTTTCACGCATATTTTTAGCAGGCATACAAGAGAATGAAATATTTCCAAATCGAAGAGATGTTCAAAGGCTGGAAGAATGATATGGTGTTCAAGGGGTTTCAGAAGGAAAATATGTGACCATGAAGTGGCAGTCACAGGCAAGCAGGTTTCTCTCGTCCACTTTGACAGGTTTTCATGAGGGGATGTCCATCACAGCATGTGATCTGCAAAAGGGTAAGACCCAGAAGTACCAGAGTGAAAGACACGCTTTAGGAAGAGGTGACTTGGAAAGGGTCCTTCTGTGGCTAAGTGATGGCTCAGAAACCTGGCTGGGTGTCCCTGGGTCAAAGATTTCAGGAGGCCAGCAGTAACCTAGACTCACAAAGATCTTAGTAACATACATCAATGTAATTTAGAGTCACAAAAACCTTATAGCCACAGAGTTGATCTTCATCTATGATTAGGAGATGGTCACAGTTTTACAGGATATGATCATTGGGCCGGCAGTAGATGACTAAAATATTATTTAGGGCTATGATTTTAATAAAAAAATTGATGTGCAAAAATATGGGTTTGGAATGTAAAGAAAACTCACAGGACCATCATGGAGTTACTTATGTTAAGGCCTCATGTCACTAACACTAAATTCATTCCTGTAGGAATGTAACCTTTAACCAGTCAGCAATGAAATTCCTGGTCATTGCTGGAAATTTAACTGATAGACCCCTGCCATTTCTTCAGGGAGGAAATCTCACCTAAATAAGGTATTCCATGTCACTAAATTTGTTTTAAGTTTATTTATTTTGAGAGAGAGAGAGAGAGAGAGAGAGAGAGAGAGAGAGAGAGAAAGAGAACATGCAAGGGAGGGGCAGGAATAGAGGGAGAGAGAGAAGCCCATGACCACGAGGTCATGATCTGAGCCAGGATCAAGACTCGGACACTTAACCAAGCGATCGAGACCCCAAAAATGTGGAGTTTCAAAGGTTAGCAGGCTTGACTGGGATACAGCCCTGAGGGCACTGGCCTAATCCTTGAGAGAAGGCAGCAAACTACTTACAGGCAGATGGTATGGAAACAGTGACCTGTACATCGCCTGGTGCACACAGTGGGGCGATTATACACTCATCATGGAGAGCACCCCTGAGAGGCAGTGTTCACAACAAGGGGACAAAGGAGCTAGGACAGAGGATGTGTGTGGGACCATTTTCCTCCTCTTCTCCACAGCATTAACACAGAGCCATCTGCTGGAAACAATGTCATCCCACACTGGCTGCCTAAGATGCTTACACCAACCCCACATGCCTGTGCTCTGGTGAGACTGGCCTTCTAGGTCAATCAGGCTTGCCTCAGTCCCAATGGAGGTGTCCCCTTCCCCAGGAGACCAGCGGAAGCCCAGGACCACACCACCTCTCTTGACCAGACAGTTCTGCAGAGCTTCACTTCGAGTGGCAGTCATTTCAAGTCTCATTTAAGAAGCAGATCGGAGCTGGCCTAGACAAAACTCAGCACATTCTGGCCAAGGACCATACATTGTCCATACAACTGGCCTGAAGGACAGTGCAGCCAGAACACAAAACAGTGTACGCAACACACACCACAGACACTCCCTGATGTGTCAGGCCCTGGACACTAGATGACCTCCATTTTATAAAGCCATTCATCTCACAGGAAGATAACATAATGAGTGTTTGTAACACAGAGAAGGCAAAAACTCAGCCAAAATGCCAAGACAAGAGGAAGGCATCCCAAATGAATGAACAAGATAAGGTCATGGCCAGAGAAATGGAAGGAACACTTCCAAACTCATTCTATGAGGCCAGCTTGGCCTTGAGTCCAAACTGGACAAAGACCCCACCAGAAAGGAAAACTACAGACCAATTTCCCTGATGAACCTGGATGCAAAAATTCTCAACAAAAAGTAACGAACCGGATCCAACAATACATACAAATAATTATTCACCACAATGAATTGGATTTATTCCTGGGATGCACCACGAATTCAATATCTGCAAATCAACTGATGTGATACAGCACATTGATAAAAGAAAGGATAAAAACATATGATCCTCTCAATAGATGCAGAAAGAGCATTTGACACAATGCAGCATCCTTTCTTGATGGAAAAAAAAGCACTCATGAAAGGAAGGATAGAAAGATCTTGTCTGAATATCAGTATGTCCAGATACAAAAGTTCCACAACTAATATCATCTTCAATGAGGAAAAACTGAGAGCTTTCCCCCTAAGGTCAGGAACACGACTGGGATGTCCACTCTCACCACTGTTATTCCACAAACTGTTGGAAGTCCTAACCTCAGCAAGCAGACAACAAAAAGAAATACAAGGCGTCCAAATTGGCAAGGAGGGTCAAACTTTCCCTCTTCGCAGACATGATACTTTCCAAGGAAATCCAAAAGACTCCATGGAAAAACTTGTAGGACTGATACTGGAATTCAGGAAAGTCTCAGGATATAAAATCAATATACAGAAGTTGACTGCATTTCTATACACCAATAATGAGTCAGCAGAAAGAAATCAAGGATTGATGTTCTTTACAACTGCACTGAAAACCATCAAATACCCAGGGGTAAACATAACCAAAGAGGTAAAAGATCAGTACACTTAAAACAATAGGGGGGCGGGGCGCCTGGGTGGCTCAGTCGGTTAAGTGCCGACTTCGGTTCAGGACATGATCCCACATTTGTGGGTCTGAGTCCCGTGATGGGCACTGTGCTGACAGCTTGGAGCCTGGAGCCTGCTTCAGAGTCTGTGTCTCCATCTCTCTCTCTTTCTGCCCCTCCCCTGCTCATGTGCTCTCTCTTTCTCTCAAAAATGAACAAAGATAAAAAAAAATAAAGGAACAAACCATACAACATCTATGAAAGAAATGGAAGAAACACAAAGAAACGGAAAAACATTCCATGCTCATGGATGAGAAGAACAAATATTATTAAAATGTCAATACTCCCCAAAGCAATCGACACATTCAATGCAATCCCTATCAAAATAACACCAGCATTCCTCACAGAACTAGAACAAACAACCCTAAAATTTGTAGGGAGCCAGAAAAGACCCCAAATCGCCAAAGACATGTTGAAAAAGAAAACAAAGCTGGAGACATTAAAATCTGGACTTTATGGTGTATTAGAAAACCGCAATCATCAAGACAGTATGGTACGGGCACAAAAACGGACACAGACATCAATGGAATGGAATGGGGAACCCATAAATGGATCCTCAAACATATGGCCGAGTAATCTTTGATAACACTGGAAAGAATATCCAGTGGAAAAACAAAAGTCTCTTCAGCAAATGGTACCGGGAAAACTGGACAGTGAGAAGATTGGACCTGGACTATGTTCTTAAACCACACACACACACACACACACACACACACACACACACACACACACACCTCAAAATGGATGAAAGATATAAATGTAAGAAAGGGACCATCAAAATCCTAGAGGAGAAAACAGGCAATCTACCTCCTTGATCCTGGCCACAACAACTTCTTGCTTGTCATGTCTCCAAAGCAAGGGCAATAAAAACCAAAACGAACTATTGGGACCGCAAGATAAAAAGCTTCTGCACAGCAGAGGACACAATCAGCAAAACTGAAAGGCCACTGAATGAAATGGGAGAAGATATTTGCAGGTGACATATCAGATAAAGGGTTAGTATCCAAAATCTATAAAAAATTATCACACTCAACACCCAAAAACCAAATAATCCAATGAAGAAATGGGCAAAAGACATGAAGAGACACTTTAACAAAGATGACATCCAGATTGGTCACACATGAAAAGATGCTCAATCTCACTTGTCATCAATGAAATACAAATCGAAACCACAATGAGATATCCCCTCACACCTATCAGAATGGCTAAAATTAACATCTCCGAAAAAGACAGATGTTGGCAAGGATGCATAGAAAGGGAACGCTTTTGAAATGCTGGTGGGCATGCAAAGTGGTGTAGCCACTCTGGAAATAGTATGGAGATTTGTCAGGAAAACTAAAAATAGAACTACACTAGGCCCCCGCAATTGCACTACTACGTATTTATCCAAAGGATACACTAACGCCGAGTCGAAGTGGCACATGCACTGCAATGTTTATAGCAACATTATCAACAATAGCTAAATTATGCAAAGAGCCCAAATGACCATTGACAGATGAATGGATAAAGAAGATGTGGTATATTCATACAATGGAATATTACTTGGTGGTAAAAAATAATGAAATCTTGCTATTTGAAACAACATGGATGGAACCAGACTTGATTATACTAAGCAAAATATGTCAGAGAAAGACACACATCATATGATTTCTCTCATCTGTGGAATTTAATACAACTCATGAATGTAGTGAAAGGAAAGCAAAATAAGATACAAACAGAGAGGGAGTCAAACGATAAGAGACTCTGAAATACAGAGAAGAAACTCAGGGTTCCAGGAGGGTTACTGAATAGGGGTATGGGCTAAATGGGTGATGGGCATTACGGGCGCACTTGGGATGAGTATTGGGTATATTTTGTACTTGATGGATCACTAAATTCTACTGCTGAAACTGTATTCCAATATAAAGTAACTAACTTGAGCTTAAATTTAAAAAAAAAATATTAAAAAGAAGTAAAGAAATGTACTACCAGTCAAAAGAAAAGAATATTTAAATCGGGCTCTTTGAGTGGAAATATAGGACTAAAAGTGTTACAGACAAGAAAGGATCAGAGAAAACATCAAGAAACAATGGCAAAACAACTAGTAGAATGGCACTAAATATACACCTATTAATAATCACTCTAAATGTACATGGACTAAATGCTCCAATCATAAGACATTGGATAGGGCTTCAGAATGGACAAAACAAACAAACAAACGAACAAAAACAACACCTATCTAGATGCTGCCTACAAAGCTTTATTTGGACTTAAGTCACCTTCAGATTTAAAGTAAGGGAATGAAGAAACATTTATTATGCCAATAATGTCAAAAGAAAGCCAGTAGCAATACTTATATCAGGCAAAATAACCTTTAAAACCCAGACTCTATTTTGATACACTTTGGGTAAATACCTAATAGTGACATTTCATGAACCCAGTATTTATAGCAGCATTATCAAGAGTAGCCAAACTATAGAGAAAGCCCAAGTATCCATCAACTGATGAAGGTATAAAGAAGTTGTGGTGTGTGTGCGTATGTATGTATACGCATATATACATATGTGTACGTTCATATATACAAACATATGTATATACAAAGAAATATAACTCAACTTCAAGAAGAATGAAATCTTGCCATTTGCAATGATGTGGATGGAGCTAGAATGTATTATGCTAAGTGAGATATGTCAATCAGAGAAAGACAAATATATGATTTCACTCATGTGGAATTGAAGAAACAAAACAGATGAAAACATGGGAAGGGGGCAGGAAACGAGAAGAGTGGTAACAAACCACATGAGTCTCTTAATGTTAGAGAAAAAAACCGAAGGTTGCTAGAGGGAAATGGGTCAGCGCTGGGCTAGATGTGGGATGAGTATTACAGAGAGCACTTGTTGGGATGAGCACTGGGTATTGTATGTAAGGGATGAATCACCAAATTCTACTCGCGAATCCGAGAATGCACTATATGTCAACTATGACTTAAATTAAAATAAATAAATAAATGAATAAGTAAGTAAATAAGTAAATAAATAAATAAAGCTATAACAAGAGATGAAGATGGACGCTATCTCATACTAAAGGGAAAAATGAAACAAGAAGATCCAATGATTGTAAAATTTGATGCACCCAACATGTGATCACCAAGTATATAAAATATTTAACAACAACCATAAAGGATCTCATTTTTTATAATATAACGATAGTAGAGGACTTTAACACATCGCTCACATCAATGGACAGTAGCTGTAAACAGAAAATCAACAAGGAAACAATGGCTTTGAATGACACACTGGACCAGATGGGTTTAACAGATATATTTAGAACACTCCATACTAAAATGGCAGAGTACATATTCTTTTCAAGCGCACATGGGACATTCTCCAGAGTTGATCATATTCTAGGTCACATATCAGAAGAAGAACAGCAGAAGGAAGGAAGTAATAGAGATTCAGACAGAAATAAGGGATATTCAAACCAAAAAGACACTAGACAACAATCAATGAAACCAGGGGCTGGTTCTTTGAAAACAGTAATCAACATGAAAACCTTCTAGGCAGACTTTTCAGTAAGAAGAGAGAAAGGACTCAAATAAATAAAATCACAAATAAGAAAGGAGAAATAACAGTCCACACCACAAAAACACAGTTAGAAGTTAATATTATGAACAACTATATGCAACAAATTGGACACTCTGAGAAAAATGGACAAATTCCTATAAACACACAAACTACCAAAACTGAAACAGGAAGATACATATATTCTGAAAAGAGAAAGAAATCAAATCAGTAATAAAAAAATCTCCCCCCAACACAAAAGTTCTGGGCCAGATGGTTTAACTGATGAATTCTACCATCCATTTAAGAAAGAGGTAATATGTATTCTCCTCGAATTATTACGAAAAATAAAAAAGAAGGAAAACTTATAAATTCATCTTATGAGGCCATCATTACCCTGATACCAAAACCAGATAAAGCCTCCACTAAAACCGAAAACTGGCGGGGCGCCTGTGTGGCTCGGGCTGTTTACTGTCCAACTCTTAATTTCGGATTAGGACATTATCTTGCAGTGCGTGGGTTCGAGTCCCATGTTGGACCCTGCCATGACAGTGTGGGGCATGGCCAGGATTCTCTCTCTCCCTATCTCTGAGCCCCTCCCTCACTTTTATGTACTCAAAGGAAAGAAATAAACATTTAAAAAATGTTAAAAATTTTTTTAAATAAAACTGCAGCCCAATAGCCTGATGACTGTGTATGCAGAAATTCTTATTAAAATACCTTCAAATTAAAGTCAACAATACATTAATAGAATCATTTACCATAATCAAGTGGGATATATTCCTGGGCTGCAAGGGTGGTTGCACATTCACAGATCAATCAACATGATGCACCACAGTAATAGAAGAAAGGATAAGAGCAATACAATGCTTTCAACAGATGCAGGAAAACTATTTGACAGAATGTCACATCCATTCATGATAAAACCCCTCAGCAAAGTACATTGAGAGTCAACCTACCTGCACATAATAAAGGTCATCTAGGAAAAACCCACAGCTCATCTCATCCTCAATGGGGAAAAATTGAAAATTTTTCCTCCAAGGTCAGGGACAAAACAGGGATGACCCCTCTCACCACTGTTATTCCACATAGTACGGGAAACCCTAACCACAGCACTCAGACAACAAAAAGAAATAAGAGGCATCCAAATCGGCAAGGAAGAAGTAGCACTTTCGCTATTTGGAACTGACATGATGTGTTCTATAAAAAAACATGAATGATTCCCTTAAAAATTGCTAGAATTGATATATGAATTCCACAAGTCACAATATAGAGAAATCAAGCTACATAGATGTATTGCATTTCTAACACAAATCATGAATTAACACAGAGAGAAAGTAAGGGATCAATCCCACTGACAGGCTCACAAATACCACAAGAAACCAGGAATAAACCTAACCAAAGAGTTGAAAGACGTGTACTCTAAAGTCAATGAAACACTGATGAAAGAAATGGAAGAGGACACAAAGAAATGGAATACATTTCATGTTCATGGATGGGAAGCACAAAATACTGTTAAAATGTCTACACTCCTCAAAACAATCTACACATATAATGAAATCCCTATCACACTAACAAAAACATTTGTGACAGAACAAGAACAAATAATCTCAAAATTTGTATGGAATAACAAAAGTCCCCAAACAGCCAAAACAAACTTGAAGAAGAAAAGCAAAGTTGGAGACATCACAATTCCAGACTTTAGGTTATATTACAAAGCTGTACTGATCAGAACAGTATGGTACTGGCAAAACAACAACAACAACAACAACAACAACAACAACAACAACACACAGAGGCATAGATCAATAGAATAGAAACGCAGAAATGAACTAACACCTATATGGTCAATTAATGCTCAACAAAGCAGGAAAGAACATCCAATGGGAAAAAAGATAGTCTTGGGACACAGGGGTGGCTCAGTCAACAAAGCGTGTGATTGTGAATTCAGCTCAGGTTATGATCTTAGGGCAGTGCAGAGCATGCGTGGGATTCTCTGTCTCCATTTCTCTCTGCCCCTCTTCTGCATGCTCTCTCTCTCAAAAATAAGTAAATAAACTTAAAAAAAGGCTCCTCAACAAATGGTTTTGGAAAAACTGGACAGCATCCTGCAAAACAAAACAAAAACAACAATGGACCACTTTCTTACAACATACACAAAAATAAATCCAACATGGATAAAGACCTATATGTGAAACCTGAAACCATAAAAATCCCAGAGGATAACACGGGTAGTATCTTATTTGACATTGCCTGTACAAACGTCTTTGCAGATATATCTCTACAGGTAAGGGAAACACAAGCAAAAATAATGAGACTTCATAAAAATTAAAACCTTCTATCACCAAGGAAATAATCAACAAAACTAAAACACCTACAGAATGATATTTGCAAACGACATCAGATAAAGGGTTAGTGCCCAAAATATATACAGTTATTCAGCACCCAAAAAATGAAAAATCTGATTAAAAATGGGCAGAAGACAAAAATGGACATTTCCTGAAGGAAGACATATACCTGGCCAAGAGACACATGAAAAAATACTCAACAATACTGATCTTCAGGGAAATACAATTTAAAAGTACAATGAGTTAACACATCACATCTGTCACAATGACGAAAATCAATGAAGGATGAAACAGCAGGTGTTGCCAAGGATGTGGGGAAAGAATAACCCTCTTGCACTGTGGGTAAGAATGCAAACTGGTGCAGCCAGTCTGGAAAACATTATGGAGATTTCTCAAAAAAAAAAAAAAACTGGAAATGGAAGTACCTTACAATCCAGCAATTTCATTACAAGGTATTTCCACAAAGAATACAAAATCTTCAAAGGGATACATACACCATGATGTTTACAGCAGCATTTTCTACAACAGCCAAATTACAGAAACTACCCAAGCTTCCATCAACTGATGAATAAATTGAGATGTGGTATATGGAATGTAATATTATTTAGCCGTAAAAACATGAAATCTTGTCATTTGCCATGAGCTGGATGCAGCGAGAGAATGTTATCCTGGGTGAAATAAGCCTTTCAGACAAAGACAAATACCAGATGATTTCATCAACACATGGACATAAAATAAAACAAAGCGGGGGGGCGGGGGCGGGGAGGAGATAGTGACAAACAGACTTTTAACTAGGAAACAAACTGAGGGCTTCCAGAGCAAGGTGGGGAATGGGTGAAACAGCTGCTGGGGATTAAGAAGTGCACCTGGGATGAGCACCGGATGACGTGTGGAAGGGTTGCTCTATATTTTACACCTGAAACTAATACTACACTGTATCTTTATGCACTGCAATTTAAATTCAAGATAACGTACGTTAATGACAGGTACCTACCAGGTTTTCTGTAGTTTGCAATCACTTAATTAGGTTGGAAAAAAAACCATGAAACTTTTTAAAAGGCATGTATGATGTGGGGGACAGTTTGTGCCCTTACCTCGGTCACTGGTTCTAGCAGGACTCGGAAAGTGGGTCCCAGCTCAATCTTCTAGGGGTTCCCAAGACGAGCATTTCATGTATTCATGTCCTAACGGAATGCAGCTCCCGTTCTTCTGAATTTCTGTCAGGGTTTCTTCCCGGAAACAAGCCTGAATCTGGAACAACAAACCATCGACTGCATCAATGAGGTGATGTCGTGGGCCTCCGCAATCCACGAGACCTTTAGTAAAATATGTCTTGTTCAAATACTGTCCGGGAAGGGGAGGAATGAAACACGGGAACAGCCCAGAAAACGCAAGGGCCTGTGCAGCTCAGCAACCAGTTTGCCCAGGGAAGCCACCCAGCGCCCACTCCTCAGCACTCAGTACAATAAGACAAATTCTCTCTGGCGACTCAGGAGATGCCAAGTTGCTACAAAGCTCCCAAGATCTCCCCTGGGGCGGGTGGCACAACCTGCTGGAAATGCAGCTCTGCTCTCTGTACTGAGGCAGCGGCAGAGGCCCTGAGTCCTCTGGGAGCAATCAAAGCCCTTCCTGCTCTCAGGTGCCCTGGGTCAGAAAAGCCCATGGTGCGCCCTCTACTGGCCATCACTGCCTGGGCAGAGGAACCCGCCTCTCCGGGTCTATGGTGCTCGAGCTCTCTCTGTTGGCCATCATGGGCATTTTTGCAATGTGGAAGGCCCTGGTCGCTCAGCTGAGACACTGAAGGTGCCTGGGCAACTAAACCTGTTCTCCACATTGGGAAAGGTTTTAATGACAGGGCCTGGGACACAAAGAAATCTTTTCCTTCTCCTTTCTTGTGAGTGAAGAATGAAACCGACGTTATTAACGTAATGACATCATTTGTAATGTTTTAAGCAATGTTCACAGAAAAACAGACCGCCAATTTACACTTGCTGAGCAAGTGGTAATTGTGTTTACCACCAAAATACTTAGGTTAGATAAAGAATGAACACCTTTGAGAGAGATACTGGCGTCAGCTATGGAATGAATGAGTCCTAGGGATACAAGGGACAGCCAATGTAACGGAGTCAATCCTGTAATACTGTTGCATGCTTTCACAGGATAGCTACACTTGTGCTTAAGTACAATATAATTTATAGACATATGGAATGACTACAATGCATGCCTAAAACTCATACAACAAATGTGTGAACAATATTTCAATTAAAAATAAACATCCTTTACACTATTTTTAATTTCTCCTTCTTTGCCAATAAACTATCATTCCTGGGGCGCTTGGGTGGCTTAGTCGGCTAAGCGTCCGACTTTGACGCAAGTCGTGATCTTGCAGTCCATGAGTTTGAGCCCCGCGTCAGGCTCTGTCCTGAGAGCTCAGACCCTCGAGCCTGCCTCAGATTCGGTATCTCCCACTCTCTCCCCCCTCCCCAGCTCGGGCTCTCTCAAAAAAAGAAAAAAAGAAACATTAAAAATGAAAAATAATTCCTCATTTGGAATTTGTGAAATTCCATTTCTACCAGATTCTCTAACATCACCATCTTGATGTGGAGAGCTTATCTGAAAAGTCACTAATAATATCTTTGATGACACGTATGTGACAAGGTCAGAATGAAACTAACAGGGAGCTATGAATCAGTTGTGAATTTACAGTACGTATCCTTGGCTAATATTTACAATGAAACGTGCTTTAGGGTCACGGATGGATGAAATAATGTCCACCAGTCATATAGGTAAATATTCTATAGGACCATTATGCCTTCAATTACTAATTGCCATCTCTTCAGCAGTAAAAGAAAGCTGGGACAAGAAAATGTCTTTGAATTTGATGTAAGAGAAGACTAGAGTGTTTTAAAGTGTTCACCTACCTTCTGGAATGCTCAGATTAGTTGTGGACAGGAGGATAGCAACCCACGATTGGGATGCACACCGCTAGTCCCAGAGGGAGGATATGGACCTTATTGTCAAATTTTTTTTAAATCAGTATCAGCAGTCCACCTCTGCCAGGTACAGACTTCAGGACCTGGGGACAACATGATGCCTGATGCCTGGGTTCAGAACTTGAGGAAGGCCAGCTGGTGGGGGAGAGGGGAAATCCAACAGGGCCGGTGGCAGTGAGAGAGATGGCCCCAGGACACCTCCCCACAGGGCAGACTTGGAGTATACCTGCCAAAGAGCAGCACAATCTCCCTCAAGACATCCCTCTCCATGACAGAACATGAGGCTGAGCCTCACAGTTCCAGAAGAAATGAGGGATACCCATCTGTTCAATTCCAATGGCTTCTGCAGAGTTTGGACCCAGGGATGTTGGAGTCGGGGTCATGGAACTCTGGTTCCCATGATACAAGCCCTTTCTGCCCCAGCACTCAGAGCCACCTCATACATCCCCTCTCCCCTGACGCCTCTAACGCCATCCACATACCTCGAGCAGGTGTCTACCTTCCTCTTTGTACTTCCTCTTTGTCACTGTTTCTCTCTAACCACATCTCTCTATGTTTCTTCCTTTCACTCTTTAGGGAGTGGTGTAACATATGGTGCTAACCTTTATTCTTATACATGTGAATATCCAATTTTCGCAGCACCAGTTATTCAAGAGACTATTCTTCTCCACTGTGTATCTTTGACTCCCTTGTCAAATACTAGTTGACTGTGCATGCTTGGGTTTAGATTGGGCTCTGAATTTCCGTTCCATTGTCTTATGTGTGTGCTTATGCCAGTGACATAACTGACTTCTTTGTGTTAGAATGTAGCTTGAAATCGAGAAGTGTGATGCCTCCTATTTTGTCCTTTCTTGCATTGGCTACTTAGGGTCTTTTTGTGGTTCCAAGTACATTTGAGGAAATGTGTTTCTAATTGCATAAAAATTGCATCGGAGTCTTGATAGAGATAGCACTGAATCTCTAGGGGGCTTTGAGTAGTATGGACATTGTATCTGTATTAATTCCTCCTACAGATGGACATGGGGTGGCTTTTCACTGACTTGTGTGTTCTGTTTCTTCCATGCAAATTGAATTTCTTCCATTTCTGCACACAGGTTTTATAGTTTTCTGTAGAGATCTTTCACCTTCTTGGCTCAATTTATTCCAATAAATTTTATTGTTTTTGATGCTATTGTAAACGTATGGCCAACTAATCTTTGACAAAGCAGGAAAGATTATCCAATGGAAAAAAGACAGTCTCTTTAACAAATGGTGCTGGGAGAACCGGACAGAAACATGCAGAAGATTGAAACTAGACCACTTTCTCACACCATTCACAAAAATAAACTCAAAATGGATAAAGGATCTGAATGTGAGACAGGAAACCATCCAAACCCTAGAGGAGAAAGCAGGAAAAGACCTCTCTGACCTCAGCCGTAGCAATTTCTTACTTGACACATCCCCAAAGGCAAGGGAATTAAAAGCAAAAATGAACTACTGGGACCTCATGAAGATAAAAATCTTCTGCACAGCAAAGGAAACAACCGACAAAACTAAAAGGCAACCAACGGAATGGGAAAAGATATTTGCAAATGACATATCGGACAAAGGGCTAGTATCCAAAATCTATAAAGAGCTCACCAAACTCCACACCCGAAAAACAAGTAATCCAGTGAAGAAATGGGCAGAAAACATGAATAGACACGTCTCTAAAGAAGACATCCAGATGACCAACAGGAACATGAAAAGATGTTCAACGTCGCTCCTTATCAGGGAAATACGAATCAAAACCACATTCAGATATGACCTCACGCCAGTCAGAGTGGCCAAAATGAACAAATCAGGAGACTATAGATGCTGGTGAGGATGTGGAGAAACGGGAACCCTCTTGCACTCTTGGTGGGAATACAAATTGGTGCAGCCACTCTGGAAAACAGTGTGGAGGTTCCTCAAAATATTAAAAATAGACCTACCCTATGACCCAGAAATAGCACTGCTGGGAATTAACCCAAGGGATTCAGGAGTACTGATGCATAGCGGCATTTGTACCCCAATGTTTATACCCTCCAGATTTTCCAGTGATCCGTGCACTGCAGTCTGCAGGGAACCAAGTCCCCACAGCACTGCACCCTGCAGTGAACCCTGTTCCGACTGCACTGCAGGTTCTAAGGATCCCAGTGCCCATGGCACTTCAGCCTCCAGGGAACAAAGTGCCCGCAGCAATGCAACCTCCAGTGAACCCAGTGCCCGCGGCACTGCAGCCTGCAGTGAACCCAGGGCCTGCGGGTCTCTACGCTCCAGTGAAGCCAGTGTCCCTGGCACTGCACCCTCCAGTGAACCCAGTGCCCACGGCACTACACCATCCAGTGAAAAGAGTGCCCTCAGCACTGCCCCATGCAGTGAATTCACTTCCCGCTTCTATGCAGCCTCAAGTAAACCAATTGCCCACAGCACTACAACCTCCAGTGTACCCACTGACCGAGGCACTGCACCCTACATTGAAGGCAGTGCCTGCCGCACTGCACCCTCCAGTGAAACCAGTGCTCGCGGAACTGCACCATGCAGTGAACCAGGTTCCCACTTATATGCAGCCTGTAGTGAACACAGTGCCCGTAGCACTGCAGTCTCCAGTGAACCCAGATCCCGCAGCAGTGGAGCCTCCAGTGAACCCACTTCCTGCAGCACTGCACCCGCCAGTGAAGGCAGTGCCTGCCGCACTGTAGCCTCCTGTGAACCCAGTGCCCGCGGCACTGCACCATGCAGTGAAACCAGTTCCAGCTTGTATGCAGTCTCCAGTGAACATATTGCCCGCAGCACTGCAGCCTCCAGTGAACCCAGATCCGGTGGCACTGCCCCCTACAGTGAACCCACTGCCTGCGGCACTGCAGCCTCCAGTGACCCACTGCCTGCGACACTGCCTCCTCCAGTAATACAGTGTCCGTGGCACTGCACCCTCCAGTGAACCCAGTGCCTGCGGCAATGCACCCTCCAGTGAACCCAGTGCCCAGGGCACAACAGCATCCAGTGAACAAAGTGCCTGCGGCACTGCAGCCTGCTATGAACCCAGTGCCCGCGGATCTGCAGCCTCCACTGAAGTCAGTGCCTGCCGTACTACACTCTCCATTGAACCTTGGGTCCGCGGCACTGCAGCTGCCAGTAAAGCCAGTGCCCTCGGCATTGCAGCCTCAAGTGAAACCCGTGCCCACAGCACTGCAGGCTCCAGGTTTCCCAGTGATCTGTGCACTGCAGTCTGCACTGAACCAAGTGCCCACAGCACTGCACCCTGCAGTAGAACCTAGTTCCGACTGCACTGCAGGTTCCAAGGATCCCAGTGCCCATGGCACTTCATCCTCCATTGAACAAAGTGCCTGCGGCAATGTACCCTGCAGTGAGCCCAGTACCTGCGGCTCTGCAGCCTGCAGTGAACCCAGGGCCTGCGGGTCTCTACCCTCCAGTGAAGCCAGTGTCCCTGGCACTGCACCCTCCAGTGAACCCAGTGCCCACGGCACTACACCATCCAGTAAACAAAGCGCCCTCAGCACTGCACCATGCAGTGAACCCCGTTCCCGCTTCTATGCAGCCTCAAGTAAACCAACTGCCCGCAGCACTGCAGCTTCCAGTGAACCCACTGACCGCGGCACTGCAGCCTCCATTGAAGGCAGTGACTGCCGCACTGCACCCTCCAGTGAACCCAGTGCTCGTGGAACTGCACTATGCAGTGAACCCAGTTCCCGCTTCTAGGCATCCTGCAGTGAACACAGTGCCCGCAGCACTGCAGCCTCCAGTGAACACAGATCCCGCAGCACTGGAGCCTCCAGTGAACCCACTTCACGCAGCATTGCACCCGCCAGTGAAGGCAGTGGCTAACGCACTGTAGCCTCCTGTGACCCCACTGCCCACGGCACTGCAGCATGCAGTGTAACCAGTTCCAACTTGTATGCAGCCTCCAGTGAACACACTGCCCGCAGCACAGCAGCCTCCAGTGAACCCAGATCCGGCGGCACTGCCTCCTCCAGAGAACCACCTGCCTGCGGCACTGCAGCATCCAGTGACAAACTGCCTGCGACACTGCAGGCTCCAGTGAACCCAGTTACGCGGCACTGCACCATCCAGTGAACCGAGTGCACGCGTCACTGCATCCTGCATTGAACCCACTGCCCAGGGTACTGCAGCCTGCATTGAACCCAGTTCCCGCTGCACTGCACCATCCAGTGAACTCAGTACCCGTGGCACTGGAGCCTGCTGTGAACCCACTGCCCGAGGCCCTGCAGCCTCCAGTGACCCACTGCCTGCGACACTGCCCACTCCAGTGAACACAATGTCCGTGGCACTGCACCCTGCAGTGAAGCCAGTGCCAGCGGCAATGCACCCTCCAGTAAAACCAGTGCCCACGGCACGACACCATCCACTGAACAAACTGTCCGCAGCATTGCAGCCAGTAATGAACCCAGTGCCCGCGGTTCTGCAGCTTACATTGAAGCCAGTGCCCGCCGTACTGCACTATCCAGTGAAACTAGGGTCTGCGGCACTGCAGCCGCCAGTAAAGCCAGTGCCCATGGCATTTCAGCCTCCAGTGAAACACTTGCCCACTGCACTGCAGCCTCCAGTTATCCCAGTGATCCGTGCACTACAGTCTGCAGTGAACCCAGTGCCCACAGCACTGCACCCTGCAGTGAACACAGTTCCGACTGCACTGCAGTTTCCAGGGATCCCAGTGCCCACTGCACTGCAGCATCCAGTGAACGAAGTGCCTACGGCACTGCAGCCTGCAATGAACCCAGTGCCCGCGTCTCTGCAGCCACCATTGAAGGCAGTGCCCGCTGTAATGCACTCTCCAGGGACCCTAGGGTCCGCGGCACTGCAGCTGCCAGTAAAGCCAGTGCCCGCTCCATGGCAGCCTCCAGTGAAACGCGTGACCACTGCACTGCAGCCTCCAGTTATCACTGTGATCCGTGCACTGTGAGCCTGCATTGAACACAGTACCCGCAGGACTGCACCATGCATTGAACCCAGTTCCCGCTTCTATGCAGCCTCCCGTGAACCTAGTACCCGTGGAATTGCAGCCTCCAGTGAACCCAGTGCACGCGTCACTGCATCCTGCATTGAACCCAGTGCCTAGGGTACTGCAGCCTACAGTGAACCCAGTTACCACGTCACTGCACCATCCAGTGAACCCAGGAACCGTGGTACTTGAGCCTGCTGTGAACCCACTGACTGCGGCACTGCAGCCTCCAGTGAAACCAGTGCCCGCGGCACTGCACCCTCCATTGAACCCAGTGCACATGTCACTGCATCCTGCATTGAACCCACTGCCCAGGGTAATGCAGCCTGAAGTGAACACAGTTCCTGCGACACTGCACCATCCAGTGAACTCAGTACCCGTGGCACTGGAGCCTTCTGTGAACCCAATGCGCACGGCACGGCAGCCTCCAATGACCCACTGCCTGCGACACTGCCCCCTCCAGTGAACAAAGTGTCCGTGGCACTGCACCCTCCAGTGAACCCAGTGCCCACAGCACTGCAGCCTGCTATGAACCCAGTGCCCGCCGCTCTGCAGCCTCCATTGAAGCCAGTGCCCGCAGTACTGCACTCTCTATTGAACCTTGGGTCCGCCGGACTGCAGCCGCCAGTAAAGCCAGTGCCCGCGGCATTGCAGCCTCAAGTGAAATCCGTACCCACAGTACTGCAGCCTATAGTTTTCCAAGTGATCTGTGCACTGCAGTCTGCAGTGAACCCAGTGCCCACACCACGGCACCCTGCAGTGAATCTAGTTCCGACTGCACTACAGGTTCCAAGGATCCCAGTGCCCATGGCACTTCAGCCTCCAATGAACAAAGTGCCTGTGGCAATGCACCCTCCAGTGAACCCAGTGCCCATGGCACTGCAGCCTGCGGTGAACCCAGGGCCTGTGGGTGTCTACCCACCAGTGAAGCCAGTGTCCCTGGCACTGCACCCTCCAGTGAACCCAGTGCCCACGGCACTAAACCATCCAGTGAACAAAGTGCCCGTGGCAGTGCAGCCTGCAATGAGCCCAGTGCCTGCAGCACTGCACCATGCAGTGAACCCAGGTCCCGCTTCTATGCAGCCTCCAGTGAACCCGGTGCCCACAGTACTGCAGCTTCCATTGAAGACAGTGCCCATGGCACTGCAGCCTCCATTGAACCCAGTGCCCGTGGCTCTGCAGCCTCCATTGAAGCCAGTGCCCGCCGTACTGCACTCTCCAGTGAACCTAGGGTCTGTGGCACTGCAGCCGCCAGTAAAGCAAGTGCCCGCAGCATTGCAGCCACAAGTGAAACCCGTGCCCACAGCACTGCAGCCTCCAGTTATCCCAGTGATCCGTGCACTGCAGTCTGCAGTGAACACACTGGCAATGGCACTGCACGCTGCAGTGAACCCAGTTCCAACTGCACTGCAGGTTCCAGGGATCCCAGTGCCCATGGAACTGCAGCCTCCAGTGAACAAAGTGCCCGGGGGAATGCACCCTCCAGTGAACCCAGTGACCGCGGCACTGCAGCCTGCAGTGAAACCAGGGCCTGAGGGTCTCTATATTCCAGGGAAGCCAGTGTCACTGGGAGTGCACACTCCAGTGAACCCAGTGCCCACTGTACTACATCATGCAGTGAACAAAGTGCCTGCCGCACTGCAGCCTGCTATGAACCCAGTGCCCGCGTCTCTGCAGCCTCCATTCAAGACAGAGCCCACCATAACTGAACTCTCCATTGAAACTTGGGTCTGTGGAACTGCAGCCGCCATTTGAGCCAGTGCCCGCGGCATTGCAGCCTGAAGGAAACCCGTGCCCACAGCACTGCAGCCTCCAGTGATCCCAGTCATCCGTGCACTGCAGTCTGCAGTGAACCAACTCCCAACAGCACTGCACCCTGCAGTGAACCCATTTCCAACTGCACTGCAGGTTCAAGGATCCCAGTGCCCAAGACACTTCAGCCTCCAGTGAACAAAGTCCCTGTGGTAATGCACCCTCCAGTGAACCCAGTGCCCGCAGCACTGCAGCCTACTATGAACCCAGTGCCCGCGGCTCGGCAGCCTCCATTGAAGCCAGTGACCGCCGTACTGCACTCTCCATTGAACCTTGGGTCCGAGGCACTGCACTGCCAGTAAAGCCACTGCCCGCGGCATTGCAGCCTGAAGTGAAACCAGGGACCACAAAACTGCATCGTTCAGTTATCCCAGTGATCCATGCACTGCACTGTGCAGGGAACCCAGTGCCCACACCACTGCACCCTGCAGTGACCCCAGTTCCGACTGCACTGTAGGTTCCATGGATCCCAGTGCCCATGGCAATTCAGCCTCCAGTGAACAGATTGCCTGCTGCAATACACCCTCCAGTGAACCCAGTACATGCGGCACTGGGGCCTGCAATGAACCCAGGGCCTGAGGGTGTCTACCCACCAGTGAAGCCAGTGTCCCTGGCACTGCACCCTCCAGTGAACCCAGTTACGTGGCACTACACCATTGAGTGAACAAACTGCCTGCAGCACTGTAGCCTGCTATGAACCCAGTGCCCGTGGCTCTGCAGCCTCCATTGAAGCAAGTGCCCACCGTATTGCACTCTCCATTGAACCTTGGGTCCGCGGCACTGCAGCCGCCTGTAAAGCGCGTGCCCGTGGCATTGCAGCCTCAAGTGAAACCCGTGCACACAGCACTCCAGCCTCCAGTTATCCCAGTGATCAGTGCACTTCAGTCTGCAGTGAACCAAGCCCCCACATCTCTGGACACTGCAGTGAACCCATTTCCGACTGCACTGCAGGTTCCAAGGCTCCCAGTGCCCAAGGCACTTCAGCCTCCAGTGAACATAGTGCCTGCGGTAATGCACCCTCCAGTGAACCCAGTGCCCGCAGCAGTGCAGCCTGCTATGAACCCAGTGCCCACGGCTCTGCAGCCTCCATTGAAGACAGTGCCCGCCGTACTGCACTCTATTGAACCTTGGGTCCGCAGCCCTGCACTGCCAGTAAAGCCACTGCCCGCAGCATTGCAGCCTGAAGTGAAACGCGTGCCCACAGCACTGCATCGTCCAGTTATCCCAGTGATCCATGCACTGCACACTGCAGTGAACCCAGTGCCCACACCACTGCACCCTGCAGTGAACCCAGTTCCGACTGCACTGTAGGTTCCAAGGATCCCAGTGCCCATGGGAATTCAGCCTCCAGTGAACAAATTGCCTGCCGCACTGCACCCTCCAGTGAACCCAGCGCCCGCGGAACAGCACCATGCCATGAACACAGTTCCTGCGGCACTGCACCATGCATTGAACTCAGTACCCGTGGCACTGGAGCCTGCTCTGAACCCACTGCTTGTGGCACTGCAGTCTCCAGTGACCCACTGCCTGCGACACTGACCCCTCCAGTGAACACAGTGTCCGTGGCACTGCACCCTCCAGAGAACCTAGTGTCTGCGTCAATGCACCCTCCAGTGAAATACGTGCCCAAGGCACTACACCATCCAGTGAACGTGCCCGTGGCACTGCAGCCTGCTATGAACCCAGTGCCCGCGGCTCTGCAGCCTCCATTGAAGCCAGTGCCCACCGTACTGCACTCTCCATTGAACCTTGGGTCCGCGGCACTGCAGCCGCCAGTAAAGCCAGTGCCCGCGGCATTGCAGCCTCCAGCGAAACAAGTGCCCACTGCACTGCAGCCTCCAGTTATTCCAGTGATCCAGGCACTGCACTGTGCAGGGAACCCCGTACCCACACCACTGCACCCTGCAGTGAACCCAGTTCCGACTGCACTGTAGGTTCCAAGGATCCCAGTGCCCATGGCAATTCAGCCTCCAGTGAACAAATTGCCCGCAGCAATGCACCCTCCAGTGAACCCAGTGCCTGCGGCACAGCGGCCTGCAGTGAACCCAGGGCCTGCGGGTGTCTACACACCAGTGAACCCAGCGCCCGCGGAATGGCACCATGCTGTGAACACAGTTCCCGTGGCTCTGCACCATGCAGTGAACTCAGTACCCGTGGCACTGGAGCCTGTTCTGAACCCACTGCTTGTGGCACTGCAGTCTCCAGTGACCCACTGCCTGCGACACTGACCCCTCCAGTGAACACAGTGTCTGTGGCACTGAACCCTCCAGAGAACCCAGTGCCCGTATCAATGCACCCTCCAGTCAAACCAGTGTCCTAGGCACTACACCATCCAGTGAACAACGTGCCTGCGTCATTGCTGCCTGCTATGAACCCAGTGACCACGGATCTGCAGCCTCCATTGAAGCCAATGCCCACCCGTCTGCACTCTCCATTGAACCTTGGCTCTGCGGCACTGCAGCTGCCAGTTAAGACAGTGCCCGCGGCATTGCAGTCTCAAGTGAAACCCGTGCTGGCAGCACTGCAGCCTCCAGTTATCCCAGGGATCCGTGCAATGCAGTCTGCAGTGAACCAAGTCCCCACAGCACTGCACCATGCTGTGAACCCTGTTCCGACTGTACTGCATGTTCCAAGGATCCCAGTGCCCATGGCACTTCAGCCTCCAGTGAACAAAGTGCCTGCGGTAATGCACCCTCCAGTGAACCCAGTACCCGCAGCACTGCAGCCTGTTATGAACCCAGTGCCCACGGCTCTGCAGACTCCATTGAAGCCAGTGCCCGCCGTACTGCACTCTCCATTGAACCTTGCGTACGTGGGACTGCAGCTGCCCGTTAAGCCAGTGCCCGCGGCATTGGAGCCTCAAGTGAAAACTGTGCCCACAGCACTGCAGCCTCCAGTTATCCCAGTGATCCGTGCACTGCAGTCTAGAGTGAACCCAGTGCCCACAGCACTGCACCCTGCAGTGAACCCAGTTCCCACTTCTATGCAGCCTCAAGTAAACCAATTGCCTGCAGCACTGCAGCCTCCAGTGAACGCACTGACCGCGGCACTGCACCCTCAAATGAAGGTAGTGCCTGCCGCACTGCACCCTCCAGTGAACCCAGGGCCCGCAGAACTGCACCATGCGGTGAACCCAGTTCCCGCTTCTATGCACCCTGCATTGAACACAGTGCCCGCAGCACTGCAGCCTCCAGTGAACCCACTTCCCGCAACACTGCACCAACCAGTGAAGGCAGTGCCTAACGCACTGTAGCCTCCTGTGAACCCACTGCCCGCGGCACTGCACCCTGCTATGAACCTTGTCGCGAATGCACTGCAGGTTCCAGGGATCCCAGGACCCATGGCACTTCAACATCCAGTGAACAAAATGCCTGCCGCAATGCATCCTCCAGTGAACCCACTGCCCATGGCACTACACCATCCAGTGTACAAAGTGCCCGCGGCACTGCAGCCTGCAATGAACCCAGTCCCCGCGGCTCTGCAGCCTCAATTGAAGCCAGTGCCTGCCGTACTGAAATCTCCATTGAACATTGGGTCCGCGGCATGGCAGCTGCCAGTAAACCAGTGCCCGTGGCATTACAGCCTCCAGTGAAACACGAGCCCACTGCACTGCAGCCTCCAGTTATTCTAGTGATCCGTGCACTGCAGTGTGCAGTGAACCCAGTGACCACAGCACTGCACCCTGCAGTGAACCCAGTTCCGACTGCACTGCAGGTTCCAGGGATCCCATTGCCCATGGCACTGCAGCCTCCAGTGAACAAAGTGCCCGCGGCAATGCACCCTCCAGTGAACCCAGTGACCGCGTCACTGCAGCCTGCACTGAACCCAGGGCCTGCGGGTCTCTACCTCCAGTGAGGCCAGTGTCCCTGGCACTGCACCCTCCATTGAAGACAGTGCCTGTGGCACTGCACCCTCCAGTGAACCAAGTGTCCGCGCCACTGCAGCCTCAAGTGAAGCCAGTACCCATGGCACTGCACACTCTAGTAAAGCCAGTGATGGCGGCACTGCAGCTTCCAGTGAATCCAGTTCCTGCGTCACTGGAGCCTCCAGTGAACCCAGTGACCACTGCACTGCAGCCTCCTGTGAACCCAGTGCCAGCTGTAATGGATTGTCCAGTGAACCCAGTGCCTGGGGCAATGCAGCCTCCAGTGAATGCACTGCCCGATGCAGTGCAGCCTACAGTGAACCCACTGCCAGTGTCACTGCAGCCTCCAGTAAACTTACCACCCGAAGCACTGCTGACACCTGTAAACACACTTTCCGACGCACTGCTGCCTACAGTGAACCCACTGCCCGAGGCAATGCAGCCTCCATGAACCCAGCGCCTGCCATCATGGAGTTACTTACGTTAAGGCGTCATGTCACTAACCCTAAATTTACTCCTGTAGGAATGTAACCTTTAACCGGTCAACAATGAAATTCCTAGTCATTGCCGGAAATTTAACTGATAGACCACTGCCATTCCATCAGGGAGGAAATCTCGCATAAATAAGGTATTCCATGCCACTAAATTTGTTTTCAGTTTATTTTGAGAGAGACAGAGAGACAGAGAGCACAAGCAAGGAAGGGGCAGGAATAGAGGGAAAGAGAGAAGCCCATGACCACGAGGTCATGATCTGAGCCAGGATCAAGACTCGGACACTTAACCAAGTGATCCAGACCCTGAGAATGTGGAGTTTCAAAGGTTAGAAGGCTTGGCTGGGATACAGCCCTGAGGGCACTGGCCTAATCCTTCAGAGAGGGCAGCAAACTACTTACAGGCAGATGGCATGGAAACAGTGACCTGTACATCGCCTGGTGAACACAGTGGGGAGATTATACACTATCATGGAGAGCACCCCTGAGAGGCAGTGTTCACAACAAGGGGACAAAGGAGCTAGGACAGAGGAGGTGTGTGGGACCATTTTCCTCCTCTTCTCCACAGCATAAACACAGAGCCATCTGCTGGAAACAATGTCATCCCCACACTGGCTGCCTAAGATGCTTACACCAACCCCACATTCCTGTGCTCTGGTGAGACTGGCCTTCTAGGTCAATCAGGCTTGCCTCAGTCCCAATGGAGGTGTCCCCTTCCCCAGGAGACCAGCGGAAGCCCAGGACCACACCACCTCTCTTGACCAGACAGTTCTGCAGAGCTTCACTTCGAGTGGCAGTCATTTCAAGTCTCATTTAAGAAGCAGATCGGAGCTGGCCTAGACAAAACTCAGCACATTCTGGCCAAGGACCATACATTGTCCATACAACTGGCCTGAAGGACAGTGCAGCCAGAACACAAAACAATGTATGCAACACACACCACAGACACTCCCTGATGTGTCAGCCCCTGGACACTAGATGACCTCCTTTTCATAAAGCCATTCATCTCACAGACAGCTAACATAATGAGCTTTTGTAACACAGAGAAGGCAAAAACTCAGCCAAAATGCCAAGACAAGAGGAATGCATCCCAAATGAAAGAACAAGATAAGGTCATGGCCAGAGAAATGGAAGGAACACTTCCAAACTCATTCTATGAGGCCAGCTTGGCCTTGAGTCCAAACTGGACAAAGACCCCACCAGAAAGGAAAACTACAGACCAATTTCCCTGATGAACCTGGATGCAAAAATTCTCAACAAAAAGTAACGAACCGGATCCAACAATACATACAAATAATTATTCACCACAATGAATTGGATTTATTCCTGGGATGCACCACGAATTCAATATCTGCAAATCAACTGATGTGATACATCACATTGATAAAAGAAAGAATAACAACCATATGATCCTCTCAATAGATGCAGAAAGAGCATTTGACACAATGCAGCATCCGTTCTTGATGGAAAAAAAAGCACTCGTGAAAGGAAGGATAGAAAGATCTTGTCTGAATATCCGTATGTCCAGATACGAAAGTCCCACAACTAATATCATCTTCAATGAGGAAAAACTGAGAGCTTTCCCCCTAAGGTCAGGAACACGACTGGGATGTCCACTCTCACCACTGTTATTCCACAAACTGTTGGAAGTCCTAACCTCAGCAAGCAGACAACAAAAAGAAATACAAGGCGTCCAAATTGGCAAGGAGGGTCAAACTTTCCCTCTTCGCAGACATGATACTTTCCAAGGAAATCCAAAAGACTCCATGGAAAAACTTGTAGGACTGATACTGGAATTCAGGAAAGTCTCAGGATATAAAATCAATATACAGAAGTTGACTGCATTTCTATACACCAATAATGAGTCAGCAGAGAGAAATCAAGGATTGATGTTCTTTACAACTGCACTGAAAACCATCAAATACCCAGGGGTAAACATAACCAAAGAGGTAAAAGATCAGTACACTTAAAACAATAGAGGGGCGGGGCGCCTGGGTGGCTCAGTCGGTTAAGCGTCCGACTTCAGGTCACGATCTCACGGTCCGTGAGTTCGAGCCCCACGTCGGGCTCTGGGCTGATGATGGCCCAGAGCCTGGAGCCTGCTTCCAATTCTGTGTCTCCCTCTCTCTCTGACCCTCCCCCATTCATGCTCTGCCTCTCTCTGTCTCAAAAATAAATAAACGTTCAAAAAATATTAAAAAAAAAACAATAGAGGGGCGCCTGGGTGGCTCAGTCGGTTAAGTGCCGACTTTGGTTCCGGACATGATCCTGCATTTGTGGGTCTGAGTCCCGTGATGGGCACTGTGCTGACAGCTCGGAGCCTGGAGCCTGCTTCAGAGTCTTTGTCTCCCTCTCTCTCTCTTTCTGCCCCTCCCCTGCTCATGTGCTCTCTCTTTCTCTCTCTCTCTCTCTCTCAAAAATAAACAAAGATTAAAAACATAAAGGAACAAACCATAACATCTATGAAAGAAATGGAAGAAACACAAAGAAATGGAAAAACATTCCATACATGGATGAGAAGAACAAATATTATTAAAATGTCAATACCACCCAAAGCAATCGACACATTCAATGCAATCCCTATCAAAATAACAACAGCATTTCTCACAGAAACAGAACAACCCTAAAATTTGTAGGGAGCCAGAAAAGACCCCAAATCGCCAAAGTCATGTTGAAAAAGAAAACAAAGCTGGAGACATTAAAATCTGGACTTTATGGTGTATTAGAAAACCGCAATCATCAAGACAGTATGGTACGGGCACAAAAACGGACACAGACATCAATGGAACGGAATAGGGAACCCATAAATGGACCCTCAAACATATGGCCGAGTAATCTTTGATAACACTGGAAAGAGTATCCAATGGAAAAACAAAAGTCTCTTCAGCAAATGGTACTGGGAAAACTGGACAGTGAGAAGATTGGACCTCACCTATGTTCTTAAACCACACACACACACACACACACACACACACACACACACACACACACACACACACCTCAAAATGGATGAAAGATATAAATGTAAGAAAGGGACCATCAAAATCCTAGAGGAGAAAACAGGCAATCTACCTCCTTGATCCTGGCCACAACAACTTCTTGCTTGTCATGTCTCCAAAGCAAGGGCAATAAAAACAAAATGAACTATTGGGACCTCAAGATAAAAAGCATCTGCACAGCAGAGGACACAATCAGCAAAACTGAAAGGCCACTGAATGAAATGGGAGAAGATATTTGCAGGTGACATATCAGATAAAGGGTTAGTATCCAAAATCTATAAAAAATTATCACACTCAACACCCAAAAACCAAATAATCCAGTGAAGAAATGGGCAAAAGACGTAAACAGACACTTTAACAAAGATGACATCCAGACTGGTCACACATGAAAAGATGCTCAATCTCACTTGTCATCAATGAAATACAAATCGAAACCACAATGAGATATCCCCTCACACCTATCAGAATGGCTAAAATTAACATCTCCGAAAAAGACAGATGTTGGCAAGGATGCATAGAAAGGGAACGCTTTTGAAATGCTGGTGGGCATGCAAAGTGGTGTAGCCACTCTGGAAATAGTATGGAGATTTGACAGAAAAACTAAAAATAGAACTACACTAGACCCCAGCAATTGCACTACTACGTATTTATGCAAAGGATACACTAACGCTGAGTCGAAGTGGCATATGCACTGCAATGTTTATAGCAACATTATCAACAATAGCTAAATTATCCAAAGAGCCCAAATGACCATTGACAGATGAATGGATAAAGAAGATGTGGTATATTCATACAATGGAATATTACTCGGCGGTCAAAAAGAATGAAATCTTGCTATTTGAAACAACATGGATGGAACCGGACTTGATTATGCTAAGCAAAATATGTCAGAGAAAGACACACATCATATGATTTCTCTCATCTGTGGAATTTAATACAACTGATGAATGTAGTGAAAGGAAAGCAAAAATAAGATGCAAACAGAGAGAGAGAGTCAAACGATAAGAGACTCTGAAATACAGAGAAGAAACTCAGGGTTCCAGGAGGGTTACTGAATAGGGGTATGGACTAAATGGGTATGGGCATTACGGGCGCACTTGGGATGAGTATTGGGTATAATTTGTACTTGATGGATCACTAAATTCTACTGCTGAAATGTATTCCACTATAAAGTAACTAACTTGGGCTTAAATTTAAAAAAAAAAGAAATATTAAAAAGAAGTAAAGAAATGTACTACCAGTCAAAAGAAAAGAATATTTAAATCGGGCTCTTTGAGTGGAAATCTAGGACTAAAAGTGTTACAGACAAGAAAGGATCAGAGAAAACATCAAGAAACAATGGCAAAACAACTAGTAGAATGGCACTAAATATATGCCTATTAATAATCACTCTAAATGTACATGGACTAAATGCTCCAATCATAAGACATTGGATAGGGCGTCAGAATGGACAAAACAAACAAACAAACAAACAAACAAACAAACAAACAAAAACAACACCTATCTAGATACTGCCTACAAAGCTTTATTTGGACTTGAGTCACCTTCAGATTTAAAGTAAGGGAATGAAGAAACATTTATTATGCCAATAATGTCAAAGGAAAGCCAGTAGCAATACTTATATCAGGCAAAATAACCTTTAAAACCCAGACTCTATTTTGGTACACTTTGGGTAAATACCTAATAGTGACATTTCATGAACCCAGTATTTGTAGCAGCATTATCAACAGTAGCCAAACTATAGAGAAAGCCCAAGTATCCATCAACTGATGAAGGTATAAAGAAGTTGTGTGTGTGTGTGTGTGTGTGTGTGTGTGTGTATGTATGTATACGCATATATACATATGTACATATGTGTACGTTCATATATACAAACATGTATATGCAAAGAAATATAACTCAACTTCAAGAAGAATGAAATCTTGCCATTTGCAATGATGTGGATGGAGCTAGAATGTATATATGACATATATAGAAATATGTCAATCAGAGAAAGACAAATATATGATTTCACTCATGTGGAATTGAAGAAACAAAACCGATGAAAACATGGGAAAGGGGCAGGAAACGAGAAGAGTGGTAACAAACCACATGACTCTCTTAATGTTAGAGAAAAAAACCGAAGGTTGATGGAGGGAAATGGGTCAGCGCTGGGCTAGATGTGGGATGACTATTATGGAGAGCACTTGTTGGGATGAGCACTGGGTATTGTATGTAAGGGATGAATCACCAAATTCTACTCCCGAAACCGAGAATGCACTATATGTCAACTATGACTTAAATTAAAATACATAAATAAATAAATAAATAAATAAATAAATAAATAAATAAAGCTATAACAAGAGATGAAGACGGACGCTATCTCATACTAAAGGGGACAATGAAACAAGAAGATCCAATGATTATAAATTTTGATGCACCCAACATGCGATCAACAAGTATATAAAATATTTAACAACAACCATAAAGGAACTCATCTTTTATAATATAATGATAGTAGAGGACTTTAACACATCGCTCACATCAATGGACAGAAGCTGTAAACAGAAAATCAACAAGGAAACAATGGCTTTGAATGACACACTGGACCAGATGGGTTTAACAGATATATTGAGAACACTCCATACTAAAATGGCAGAGTACATATTCTTTTCAAGCGCACATGGGACATTCTCCAGAATTGATAATATTCTAGGTCACATATCAGAAGAAGAACAGCAGAAGGAAGGAAGTAATAGAGATTCAGACAGAAATAAGGGATATTCAAACCAAAAAGACACTAGTCAAAATCAGTGAAACCAGGGGCTGGTTCTTTGTAAACATTAATCGACATGAAAACTTCTAGGCAGACTTTTCAGTAAGAAGAGAGAAATGACTCAAATAACTAAAATCACAAATAAGAAAGGAGAAATAACAGTCCACACCACAAAAATACAGTTAGAAGTTAATATTATGAACAACTATATGCAACAAATTGGACACTCTGAGAAATATGGACAAATTCCTATAAACACACAAACTACCAAAACTGAAACAGGAAGATACATAAAATCTGAAAACAGAAAGAAATAAAATCTGTAATAAAAAAAAATCTCCCCCCAACACAAGAGTTCTGGGCCAGATGGTATAACTGATGAATTCTACCATCCATTTAAGAAAGAGGTAATATGTATTCTCCTCGAATTATTACGAAAAATAAAAAAGAAGGAAAACTTATAAATTCATCTTATGAGGCCATCATTACCCTGATACCAAAACCAGATAAAGTCTCCACTAAAACCGAAAACTGGCGGGGCGTCTGTGTGGCTCGGGCTGTTTACTGTCCAACTCTTAATTTCGGATTATGACATTATCTTGCGGTGCGTGGGTTCGAGTCCCATGTTGGACCCTGCCATGACAGTGTGGGGCATGGCCAGGATTCTCTCTCTCCCTATCTCTGAGCCCCTCCCTCACTTTTATGTACTCAAAGGAAAGAAATAAACATTTTAAAATGTTTAAAATTTTTTTAAAATAAAACTGCAGCCCAATAGCCTGATGACTATGTATGCAGAAATTCTTATTAAAATACCTTAAATTAAAGTCAACAATACATTAATAGAATCATTTACCATAATCAAGTGGGATATATTCATGGGCTGCAAGGGTGGTTCCACATTCACAGATCAATCAACATGATGCACCACAGTAATAGAAGAAAGGATAAGAACAATACGATGCTTTCAACAGATGCAGGAAAACTATTTGACAGAATGTCACATCCATTCATGATAAAACCCCTCAGCAAAGTACATTGAGAGTCAACCTACCTGCACATAATAAAGGTCATCTAGGAAAAACCCACAGCTCATCTCATCCTCAATGGGGAAAAATTGAAAATTTTTCCTCCAAGGTCAGGGACAAAACAGGGATGACCCCTCTCACCACTGTTATTCCACGTAGTATGGGAAACCCTAACCACAGCACTCAGACAACCAAAAGAAATAAGAGGCATCCAAATCGGCAAGGAAGAAGTAGCACTTTCGCTATTGGGAACTGACGTGATGTGTTCTATAAAAAGCATGAAATATTCCCTTAAAAAATGCTAGAATTGATATATGAATTCCACAAGTCACAATATACAGAAATCAAGCTACATAGATGTATTGCATTTCTAACACAAATCATGAATTAACACAGAAAGAAAGTAAGGAATCAATCCCATTGACAGGCTCACAAATACCACAAGAAACCAGGAATAAACCTAACTAAAGAGGTGAAAGACCTGTACTCTAAAGTCTATGAAACACTGATGAAAGAAATGGAAGAGGACACAAAGAAATGGAATACATTTCATGTTCATGGATGGGAAGCACAAAATACTGTTAAAACGTCTACACTCCTCAAAACAATCTACACATATAATGAAATCCCTATCACACTAACAAAAACATTTGTCACAGAACAATAACAAATAATCTCAAAACTTGTATGGAATGACAAAAGTCCCCAAACAGCCAAAACAAACTTGAAGAAGAAAAGCAAAGCTGGAGACATCACAATTCCAGACTTTAGGTTATATTACAAAGCTGTACTGATCAGAACAGTATGGTACTGGCAAAACAACAACAACAACAACAACAACAACAACAACAACATCAAACACAGAGGCATAGATCAATAGAATAGAAACGCAGTAATGAATTCACACCTATATGGTCAATTAATTATCAACAAAGCAGGAAAGAACATCCAATGGAAAAAGAGATAGTCTTGGGACACAGGGGTGGCTCAGTCAACAAAGCGTGCGATTGTGAATTCAGCTCAGGTTATGATCTCAGGGCAGTGCAGAGCATGCATGGGATTCTCTGTCTCCATTTCTCTCTGCCCCCCTTCTGCATGCTCTCTCTCTCTCTCTCTCAAAAATAAGTAAATAAACTTAAAAAAAGGCTCCTCAACATATGGTTTTGGAAAAACTGGACAGCATCCGGCAAAACAAAACAAAAACAACAATGGACCACTTTCTTACAACATACACAAAAATAAATCCAACATGGATAAAGACCTATATGTGAAACCTGAAACCATAAAAATCCCAGAGGATAACACGGGTAGTATCTTATTTGACATTGCCTGTGCAAACGTCTTTGTAGATATATCTCTAGAGGTAAGGGAAACACAAGCAAAAATAATGAGACTTCATAAAAATTAAAACCTTCCGTCACCTAGGAAATAATCAACAAAACTAAAACACCTACAGAATGATATTTGCAAACGACATCAGATAAAGGGTTAGTGCCCAAAATATATACAGTTATACAGCACCCAAAAAATGAAAAATCTGATTAAAATTGGGCAGAAGACAAAAATGGACATTTCCTGAAGGAAGACATATACCTGGCCAAGAGACACATGAAAAAATACTCAACAATACTGATCTTCAGGGAAATACAATTCAAAAGTACAATGAGATAACACATCACATCTGTCACAATGACGAAAATCAATGAAGGATGAAACAGCAGGTGTTGCCAAGGATGTGGGGAAAGAATAACCCTCTTGCACTGTGGGTAAGAATGCAAACTGGTGCAGCCAGTCTGGAAAACATTATGGAGATTTCTCAAAAAAAAAAAAAACTGGAAATGGAAGTACCTTACGATCCAGCAATTTCACTACAAGGTATTTCCACAAAGAATACAAAATCTTCAAAGGGATACATGCACCATGATGTTTACAGCAGCATTTTCTACAACAGCCAAATTACAGAAACTATCCAAGCATCCATCAACTGATGAATAAATTGAGATATGGTATATGGAATGTAATATTATTAGGCCGTAAAAACATGAAATCTTGCCATTTGCCATGAGCTGCATGGAGAGAATGTTATCCTGGGTGAAATAAGCCTTTCAGACAAAGACAAATACCAGATGATTTCACTAACACATGGAAATAACACAAAACAAAGCGGGGGGCGGGGCGGGGAGAAGACAGTGACAAACAGACTCTTAACTAGGAAACGAACTGAGGGCTTCCAGAGCAAGGTGGGGAATGGGTGAAACAGCTGCTGGGGATTAAGAAGTGCACCTGGGATGAGCACCGGATGACGTGTGGAAGGGTTGCTCTATATTTTACACCTGAAACTAATACTACACTGTATCTTTACTCACTGCAATTTAAATTCAAGATAACGTACATTAATGACAGGTACCTACCAGGTTTTCTGTAGTTTGCAATCACTTAATTAGGTTGGAAAAATAACCATGAAACTTTTTAAAAGGCATGTATGATATGGGGGACAGTTTGTGCCCTTACCTCGGTCACTGGTTCTAGCAGGACTCGGAAAGTGGGTCCCAGCTCATTCTTCTAGGAGTTCCCAAGACGAGCATTTCATGTATTCATGTCCTAACGGAATGCAGCTCCCGTTCTTCTGAATTTCTGTCAGGGTTTCTTCCCGGAAACAAGCCTGAATCTGGAACAACAAACCATCGACTGTATCGATGAGGTGATGTCGTGGGCCTCCACAATCCACGAGACCTTTAGTAAAATATGTCTTGTTCAAATACTGTCTGGGAAGGGGAGGAATGAAACACGGGAACAGCCCAGAAAACGCAAGGGTCTGTGCAGCTCAGCAACCAGCTTGCCCAGGGAAGCCACCCAGCGCCCACTCCTCAGCACTCAGTACAATAAGACAAATTCTCTCTGGCGACTCAGGAGATGCCAAGTTGCTACAAAGCTCCCAAGATCTCCCCTGGGGCGGGCGGCACAACCTGCTGGAAATGCAGCTCTGCTCTCTGTACTGAGGCAGCGGCAGAGGCCCTGAGTCCTCTGGGAGCAATCAAAGCCCTTCCTGCTCTCAGGTGCCCTGGGTTAGAAAAGCCGATGGTGCGCCCTCTGCTGGCTATCACTGCCTGGGCAGAGGAACCCGCCTCTCCGGGTCTATGGTGCTCGAGCTCTCTCTGTTGGCCATCGTGGGCATTCTTGCAATGTGGAAGGCCCTGGTCGCTCAGCTGAGACACTGAAGGTGCCTGGGCAACTAAACCTGTTCTCCACATTGGGAAAGGTTTTAATGACAGGGCCTGGGACACAAAGAAATCTTTTCCTTCTCCTTTCTTGTGAGTGAAGAATGAAACCGACTTTATTAACGTAATGACATCATTTGTAATGTTTTAAGCAATGTTCATAGAAAAATAGACCGCCAATTTACACTTGCTGAGCAAGTGGTAATTGTGTTTACCACCAAAATACTTAGGTTAGATAAAGAACGAACAACTTTGAGAGAGATACCGGCGTAAGCTATGGAATGAATGAGTCCTAGGGATACAAGGGACAGCCAATGCAATGGAGTCAATCCTGTAATAATACTGTTGCATGCTTTCACAGGATAGCTACACTTGTGCTTAAGTACAATATAATTTATAGACATATGGAATGACTACAATGTATGCCTAAAACTCATACAACAAATGTGTGAACAATATTTCAATTAAAAATAGACATCCTTTACACTATGTTTAATTTCTCCTTCTTTGCCAATAAACTATCATTCCTGGGGCTCTTGGGTGGCTTAGCCGGCTAAGCGTCCGACTTTGACGCAAGTTGTGATCTTGCAGTCCATGAGTTTGAGCCCTGCGTCAGGCTCTGTCCTGAGAGCTCAGAGCCTCGAGCCTGCCTCAGATTCGGTATCTCCCACTCTCTCCCCCCTCCCCAGCTCGGGATCTCTCAAAAAAAGAAAAAAAGAAACATTAAAAATGAAAAATCATTCCTCATTTGGAATTTGTGAAATTCCATTTATACCAGATTCTCTAACATCACCATCTTGATGTGGAGAGCTTATCTGAAAAGTCACTAATAATATCTTTGATGACACATATGTGACAAGGTCAGAATGAAACTTACAGGGAGCTATGAATCAGTTGTGAATTTACAGTATGTATCCTTGGCTAATATTTCCAATGAAACGTGCTTTAGGGACACGGATGGATGAAATAATGTCCACCAGTCATATAGGTAAATATCCTATAGGACCATTATGCCTTCAATTACTAATTGCCATCTCTTCAGCATTAAAAGAAAGCTGGGACAAGAAAATGTCTTTGAATTTGATGTAAGAGAAGACTAGAGTGTTTTAAAGTGTTCACCTACCTTCTGGAATGCTCAGATTAGTTGTGGACAGGAGGATAGCAACCCACGATTGGGATGCACACCGCTAGTCCCAGAGGGAGGATATGTACCTTATTGTCAATTTTTTAATCAATATCAGCAGTCCACCTCTACCAGGTACAGACTTCAGGACCTGGGGACAACATGATGCCTGATGCCTGGGTTCAGAACTTGAGGAATGCCAGGTAGTGGGGGAGAGGGGAAATCCAACAGGGCCTGGGGCAGTGAGAGAGATGGCCCAGGACACCTCCCCACAGGGCAGACTTGGAGTATACCTGCCAAAGAGCAGCACAATCTCCCTCAAGACATCCCTCTCCATGACAGAACATGAGGCTGAGCCTCACAATTCCAGAAGAAATGAGGGATACCAATGGTTCAATTCCAATGGCTTCTGCAGAGCTTGGACCCAGGGATGTTGGAGTCTTGGGGTCATGGAACTCTGATGCCCATGATACCAGCCCTTTCTGCCCCAGCACTCAGAGCCACCTCATACATCCCCTCTCCCCTGATGTATCTAACGCCATCCACATACCTCGAGCAGGTGTCTACCTTCCTCTTTGTACTTCCTCTTTGTCACTGTTTCTCTCTAACCACATCTCTCTATGTTTCTTCCTTTCACTCTTTAGGGAGTGGTGTAACATATGGTGCTAACCTTCATTCTTATACATGTGAATATCCAATTTTCCCAGCACCAGTTATTCAAGAGACTATTCTTCTCCACTGTGTATTTTTGACTCCCTTGTCAAATACTAGTTGACTGTGCATGCATGGGTTTAGATTGGGCTCTCAATTTCCGTTCCATTGTCTTATGTGTGTGCTTATGCCAGTGACATAACTGACTTCTTTGTGTTAGAATGTAGCTTGAAATCGAGAAGTGTGATGCCTCCTATTTTGTCCTTTCTTGCATTGGCTACTTAGGGTCTCTTTGTGGTTCCAAATACATTTGAGGAAATGTGTTTCTAATTGCATAAAAATTGCATCGGAGTCTTGATAGAGATAGCACTGAATCTCTAGGGGGCTTTGAGTAGTATGGACATTGTATCTGTATTAATTCCTCCTACAGATGGACATGGGGTGGCTTTTCACTGACTTGTGTGTTCTGTTTCTTCCATGAAAATTGAATTTCTTCCATTTCTGCACACAGGTTTTATAGTTTTCTGTAGAGATCTTTCACCTCCTTGGCTAAATTTATTCCAATAAATTTTATTGTTTTTGATGCTATTGTAAACGTATGGCCAACTAATCTTTGACAAAGCAGGAAAGATTATCCAAGGGAAAAAAGACAGTCTCTTTAACAAATGGTGCTGGGAGAACTGGACAGCAACATGCAGAAGATTGAAACTAGACCACTTTCTCACACCATTCACAAAAATAAACTCAAAATGGATAAAGGATCTGAATGTGAGACAGGAAACCATCCAAACCCTAGAGGAGAAAGCAGGAAAAGACCTCTCTGACCTCAGCCGTAGCAATTTCTTACTTGACACATCCCCAAAGGCAAGGGAATTAAAAGCAAAAATGAACTACTGGGACCTCATGAAGATAAAAAGCTTCTGCACAGCAAAGGAAACAACCAACAAAACTAAAAGGCAACAAACGGAATGGGAAAATATATTTGCAAATGACATATCGGACAAAGGGCTAGTATCCAAAATCTATAAAGAGCTCACCAAACTCCACACCCAAAAAACAATCTAGTGAATAAATGGGCAGAAAACATGAATAGACACTTCTCTAACGAAGACATCCAGATGGCCAACAGACACATGAAAAGATGCTCAACGTCGCTCCTCATCAGGGAAATACAAATCAAAACCACATTCAGATATGACCTCACGCCAGTCAGAGTGGCCAAAATGAACAAATCAGGAGACTATAGATGCTGGCGAGGATGTGGAGAAATGGGAACCCTCTTGCACTCTTGGTGGGAATGCAAATTGGTGCAGCCGCTCTGGAAAACAGTGTGGAGGTTCCTCAAAAAATTAAAAATAGACTACCCTGTGACCCAGCAATAGCACTGCTAGGAATTTACCCAAGGGATACAGGAGTACTGATGCATAGGGGCACTTGTACCCCAATGTTTATAGCAGCACTCTCAACAATAGCCAAATTATGGAAAGAACCTAAATGTCCATCAACTGATGAATGGATAAAGAAATTGTGGTTTATATACACAATGGAGTACTACGTGGCAATGAGAAAGAATGAAATATGGCCCTTTTTAGCAACATGGTTGGAACTGGAGAGTGTTATGCTAAGTGAAATAAGCCATACAGAGAAAGACAGATACCATATGGTTTCACACTTATGTAGATCCTGAGAAACTTAACAGAAACCAATGGGGGAGGGGAAGGAAAAAAAAGAAGTTAGAGTGGAAGAGAGTCAAAACATAAGAGACTCTTAAAAACTGAGAACAAAATGAGGGTTGGTGGGGGGTGGGAGATAGGGGAGGGTGGGTGATGGGTATTGAGGAGGGCACATTTTGGGTTGAGCACTGGGTGTTGTATGGAAACCAATTCGACAATAAACTTCATATATTGAAAAAAAAATAAAATAAAATGTATTTAGTTTAGTTTAAATTTATGTATGCATTTCTTTAGTATTTATTTTTTCAAGTTTTTTATTTAAATTCTAATTGGTTAGCATACAGTGTATGTTAATTTCAGGTATAGAATGTAGTCATCCATCACTTACATACAACACCCAGTGATCCTCACTGCTAGCGCCCTCCATAGCCCATCACCCATTTAACCCATGCCCCTGCCCACCTCACTTATAGTAACCCTCCATTTGCTATTTATAGTTAAGAGTCTGGTTTCTGGTTGATTTTTATTTCATTCAATTATGTGAGGGGTCACATTTATTGATTTGCATTTCTGAAACATCCTGCCTTTACAGGGAAAAAACCCTTCATCATGGTCAATGATCCTTTTCATGTGATCCTGAATTTGGTTTGCCTGTATGTTACTGGGAATTATTCATCTATATTCATCACGGGGATACTGGCCTATAGATTTCTGTTCAGCTATTATCCTTTCTGGCTTCCTACCAGGGTAATTCCAGTCTCATGAAATGAGTTTGGTGGTGTTCATTCCTTTTGAATCAGTGAGAGTACCGCTGTTAGTTCTTCTACAAACGTTTGGTTAAATTCACCAATGAATCCACCTGGTCCTGGGGTTTTCTTCCTTGGCAGAACATCGATTACTGATTCAATTTACTTACATTGGTTATCTTCTTGTATTGATACAGTCTTCCTTTAATGGGTCTGTGCAAACCTTCTATATCTTCCTGATACAATCTTGGTAGGTTGTGTGTTTCTAAGAACCTATCCATTTCTTCTAGGTAGGTAGTTTTCTGTCATCTAATTTGGCCATAGTCGCCACTTTGTCTGCTTTATGTTTCTTTTGTATAAGGCATAATATCTTCTCTTTTATGTATAATTCTTTTGAATTTGGTCCTCTTTATGTCTTAGCATAGTCTATGTATAGTCCTGACAATTTTATTTCACTCTTCTGAAAACTCACTGTTGGTCTTCTTCATATTTTCTATTGATTTCATGGTCTGTTTCATTGGTTTCCACTCTCATATGGATTAATTTCTCCCTTTTGAGAACATTGGGCATAGATTGTTTTTTTCTTCTAGTTCTTAGAAGTTAAAGGTAGGTTGTTCATTTGAGTCTCAAATCTATCCTCCACGCATGCAAATCCAGTGACTCATCAGAGAACCTTCAATAGGTCTTTTCTGTCCTATTTCTCATTCTCAGAACTCTGAGAAATAGAATCCGAAAATTTATTTGAAGACACAATAAATGAAAACTTCCCTAATGTGGGGAAGGAAACAGATCCAGAGCAGGAGGCACAAAGAACCCTCATTATATTCAACAGAAGCAGATCCACACCAAGTCGTATAGTAATTAAAACCCAAAATGTCGTGATAAAGAAAAATTTTCACAGCAAGAAAACAAAAGTTGACAGTTACCTACAAGGGAAACCCCATAAGGTTATCACTGGATGTATTTCAGTAAGTGAGCAGCACGGTTTTGTAAAGTGAGTGAGTGAAACCGCAAGTGAGCAGCACGGTTTGGTAAAGGTGCCGAATGGAAAACATCTGCAGCCAAAGAGAGTCTATCCAGCAAACTATCATTCAGAAGGAAGGAGAGATTAAGAGGTTCCCAAATAAATACTAAGCGAGTTCACAATCAACAAACCACCCCTGCAAGAAATGTTAAAGGGGACTCTTTAAGTGGAAAAGAAACACCTAAAGTGACAATATTAAAGTGTGAAACGCAAAAGCAATAAAAATGAGTTTATCTGTAAAACATCAGTCAAGGTATTCACAATATGAAAGGTTTCGAAATAGGAACACTACATAGCTACAAAACGGGGAGGAGAGGAGTAAACAACTGGTTCAAACTTAAACAACTATCAACTTAATATAGACTCCTATATGCAGAAGTGGTTAGGTACAAACCTAATAATACCCACAAATCAAACACTACTAATACATATGCAGAGTATAAAGACAAACAATTTCAACTGTGAAATTGTGAAGAAACCCAGCAAATCAAAAAAAGAGAAAGAGAACAAAGGATCAGAAAAAATCAGAAATAACCAATATCAAGTAATAAGAGGACAAGTACATGTCTATCAATTACTTTGAATAGAAACAGAATAAATGCTCAAATCAAAGGCACTGGGTGAGAGGGGCAACTGGATGGCTCAATCGCTTGAGATTTCGACTCTTGATTTCGGTTCAGGCTATGATCGCAGGATCATGGGATTGAGCCCCAACTGGGCTCTGCACTGAGCATGGAACTTGGTGAGGATTCATTCTCATTCTCATTCTCTCTCTCCCTCTCTCTCTGTCTCTCTCTTCCCTCATTCCCCCCTCCCCACCCTCCCATGCCTGTGCTCTCCCTCTTCATAATAAAAGGCACTGGATGATAGAATGAGTAAATATATAGGACCCATCTATCTTCTACCTACAAGAGACTAATTATAGAACTAAGGTTTCAAAAGAAATCTGCAGTAGCAGTACCTTTATCAGACAAAATAGATTTAAAAATAAAACTGTAACAAGAGACAAAGAAGGACAATATAATAATAAAAGATACAATCCAACAAAAAGAACAATTGGAAACATATATGCGCTCAATCTGAGAGCATTCAAATACACAAAGCAGTCCAAAACTAAAGAATTGATAGTCATCCAATAATAGTAGGGCACTTTAACACCCCAATGACATCAATGGAGAGATTTTTCCATCAGAAAATCACAAAGGAAGTAGAGACTTTGAATGATAGAGTAGACCAGATGGACTTAACCAATATATTTTAGACATTCCATCTTAAAACAGCACAATACACATTCGTTTCACGTGCACATAGAACATTCCCCACACTCGATAAAAAGGTCATAAAACAAGCCAAAACAAAATCAAACCGATCGACACCATACCATGTGTCTTTTCAGACCACAATGCTATGAAACTAGAAGTCTGAAACAAACAAAAAAAAAATTCCGGAAAAGGCACAAAATCATGAAAGTTAAATAACATGCTACTAAACAATCAATGGCTCAACCAACAAATCAAAGAGAAAATACAAAAAAAAAAAATGAAAACAAATGAAAATGAAAATACAACAATCCAAATTTCTGTAAAGCAGGAAAACTGGTTCTAACAGGGAAGTTTATAACAATACATGTCTGCCTCAGGAAAAAAAGAAACAAAAAAAAAAAAAAAACTGAAGTAAACACCATAACTTTATAAAATAAAAACCAGACAAAGGACAACAAACAAAACTCACAAAGGACAGAATGAAGAAAATAATTAAAATCAAAAAAGAAATAAATGATATAGAGATTAAAACTATGCATCCGATGCATCAAAAACAGAGGAGGCAGTACGTGAAATCCTATCATACCGAGAGAGGCAGCGTGGCGGTGTGAAACAGTCCAGAGCCAAGCAAGAATGGAGCAAGGCAAAAACAACCTCCAGTGCACAGAGACAGGGGCGAAAAAAATGAACACACTCCCTCCCAGATGCAGGGCGGTGTCCACGGATAAACATCTCCCCGCTCCAAGTGGGAGTGTAAACATAACTTACTTCTTGTCCTAGACCTAACCCTAACAATAACCCAAATCCCAACACCTAAACATAACAGCTAACCCTAACCAGAACCCAAATACTAAACCCAGTCCCTATCCCTACGCCTAAACCCAAACCTAACCCTACCAAACTGAGAAAGTAAACAAACCCTGAACTAACCCTAAACTTGTGACTAAATCTCTTACTCTAACTCTATAACTCTAACCCTAAAACCCTAACCCTAATGCTCTAACTATACCCACTAACCCTAAAATTATAAAACATAAAACTAACCCTAACCATAACCATAAAACTCTAACACTAACCCTAACGCTAACCGCGAATCGAATCTCCAAACCCATAACCCGAACGCAAGTCCTAGACCTAGACCTCACCTTATCCCTAAACCTAATGCAAACCCTAACACTAATGCTATCAACTTACCCTAACCCCACCATCTAACCATTATCCTAACTCTCAAACCCAAACAATAACTCTAAACCTAAGCCTAACGCAAGCCCAAACCTAATGCCTAAACCTAACTCTAACTCCAAACCCTAACCCTTAAGCATAACCCTAAACATAACCCTAATGCATAAACCTAACTCTATCCCCTAACACTATCCCCTAACACCAACCCTAACCCTAACCCTAACCCCTAACACCAAACCCAATCCCAAACCCTAACCCAACGCACACGACACACAGGAATGGTGTCACATCCACACTGGTGAAGTCCCTGGTCAGAACATTAACCCTAGTTAAGGATCTTTCTAGATGGGGACCCAATTCCTATCTCTGAGAACACCACAAACAAATGGCCCAAAGCAGTGCAGAATTACTCCACATGGAACATCGAACATCATCATGACATTTCCAATGCCCGCATGGAGCAGCACAAGGGGGCTGATGAGGCCCAACTGAAGATGGCACACACACGAGGCTGGTCCTGGAACACAACGACTAAGCCTGAACAGCCCATTCTGATGAGGCCCACACACATTCCTCTGGGGAGACCACTACACTGCGGAGGTTCAGCGCTTGGAGCTTCCTGGGACCTAACCCTAACCTTAACTGTGACACTCACATACCGCTCAAACTAAAACTCACCCCAACTCTAAACCTAACCCTACACATGACTCGCAACCGCGCATGGACCCTCATTCAGCCCTCAGGGTGATCACGGCACTGGTGTCGCTTTGGCCCTGGCAACATCCATGGAACGAACCTTAACCTTGGCAAAAGCTTTCTCCTAATGGGGACCCAATTCCTAAGTCTAAGGGCATGACGGACATGGGGCCGAGAAGCGGAGGAGGATTACGTGGCATGGAACCTGGAACATCACCATGTCATTTCCAAAGACCAGAAGGAGCTCCACAGGGGACTTCTTGAAGTCTAACCGAGGAGTGGCACTGGCACCCAAAACTCAGCCTAACTGGGACCCTCCTTAGACCCCTCTACTCAGCCTTGTGGGGTGACAATGGCCCTACTGGGGGTATAGTGCCAGGAGCCTCCTGTGACCAAGCCCTAATCTTAACAGTGACCCACAGTATACACGTGAACCTAAACCTCACCTCATCTTTAACACTCACCCTACACCTGACTCGCACCATGCATGTGCCCTCATATAATCGATTCAGAGAGATCACAGGACTGGTGTCACTTCAGCCCTGGAGATTTCCCTGGCCAAAACCCTAACTGTAGCTAAGGCTTTCTGCATATGGACACCGAATTTCCACAGTCTGACAAGAGCAGGCACAATTGGTTGAGAAGCGGTGCAGGATAATTGTGTGTGAAGCGTGGAACATCACCATGTCATTTCCAAAGCAGGGCTTCAGATGCACAGGAGGATTCCTGAGGCCTACTGAAGAGTGTGGATATAGGTGTGGGGCCGTGGAATGCAAAGACTAATGCTGACCGGTACCCTTCCTTCTGCACTCCAGTCAGCCCTTCGGGGAGACAACTGCACTGCTGTAGGTTCAGGGTCTAGAACCTCCTGGGAACTAATCTCAACCATAAACAGAAACGTAACCCTAACGCTACACCTAAACCTAACACGAACTCTCACACTAACTCTAAACCAGACCTACACCCGCCCATGTGCCCACATTTCAGCCCTCCATGGAATTCACGAGAATGGTATCGCTTTGGCCCTGGCGACGTCCCTGTACCAAACGCTAATCCTAGCTAAGGCTCTCTCACCATGGAGACCCAATTCCAAAGTCTGATAACAGCATGTACATGGGTTCCAGAATCAGTGCAGAAATACTCAACATAACATGGAACATCACCATGTCATATCCAAAACACGACTGCAGCTACAACAGAGGATTTATGAGTACTACATGAAGAGCATTCCATACACTTGTCTGGACTTTGTACACAAAGAAAAATCCATACTGGAAACCTCCCTTGTGTACTCCACTCAGCCCTTCGGGGAGACAACTTCGGGGAGACAGCTGGACGAGGGGATTCCTGAGCCCCACCAGAAGGGTGGCCCATACATTTGACTGGCCATGGAACACAAAGACTAATCCTGACCGGCACCCTCCCTTGTGTGCTCCACTGAAACCTTCAGGGAGACAACTCCTCTGCTGTGGGTTCAGTACCTGGAGCCTCCTGGGACATAACCCTGACCCTAACCCTAACCCTAACCCTAAAGCTTACCCTACACCTGACCCTATCTATCACACTAACTCTAAAACAGACCCAGAGCCAAGAATGTGCCCTCACGTCACCCTCCATGGATTCACAACACTGGTGTCACTTTGGCCCTGGCAATGTCCCTGGACCGAACCCTAACCCTAGGTAAGGCTTTCTTCCCTGGGGACCCAATTCCAAAGTCTGACAACAGCATGCACACGGGTTCAAGAATCAGTGGAGAAATACTCACCATGGAACGTGTAACATCACAACATCATTTCCAAAGATCTATGGCAGCTGTACTAGAGGTCTTCTTAGGCCTAACCAAAGGGTGGCCCATATATTTGTCTAGCCTTGGAATCAAAAAACTAATCCTGACGGGCACCTTCCCTTGTGTACTCCACTCAGAACTTTGGGGAGACATTGCTCTGCTGTGGGGTGTCTAGAGACTCCTGGGACCTAACCCTAACCCTAAACATAACCTTAAACATAACCATCACCCTACACCTAACCCTATCTGTAACCCTAACCCTACACGTGACCCGCACCGTCGCATGGGCCCTCACTTCAGCCCTCGAGGGAGATCACGAGACTGGAGTCGCTTCAGCCCTGGCGATGTCCCTGGACCGAACCCTAACCCTAGCTAACACTAGCTAAGGCTCTCTCCCCATGGGGACCCAAAACCAAGTGTGACAACACCACGCACCTGGGGTCCAGAAGTGGTGCAGGATCACTCGGCATAGAACCTGGAACAACACCATGTCCTTTCAAAGACCTGGCTGCGGCATCCGAGAGGATTCCAGAGGCCTCACTGACCAGTGGCCCAAAGAGCTGTGTGGTCTTGGAAGACCAAGACTAATCATGACTAACACCCTACCATGTGCCCTCATCTTATTCCTTCGGGAAGACAACTGCACTGCTGTGGGTTCAGCGCCTGGAGCATCCTGGGTCCTAACACTACCCTAAACCTAAGCCTAACAAGAACCCTCAACCGAAACCTAATCCTATCTCAAACACTAACCCTCCACTTGACCATCACCATCGCATGGGCTCTCACTTCATCCCTGGAGGGACATCACGAGACTGGAGTCGCTTCGGACCTGGCGACATCCAGGGACAGAATGTTAACCCTAGCTAAGGCTCTCCCCCATGTGGACCCAAAACCAAAGTCTGACAACACCACATGCCTGGGCTCCAGAAGCGGTGCAGGATCACTCGGGATAGAACCTGGAAGGTCCCCATGTTCTTTCGAAGGCCTGGCTGCAGCTGCCTGATAGGATTCCTGAGGCCTACTACACCAGTGACCCATAGAGTTGTCAGGCCTTGGAACCAAAAGACTAATCCTGACTAGCACCCTCCCTTGTACACTCAGCCCAGCGGGGAGACAACGGCACTGCTGTGCTTTCAGTGCCTGGAGCCTCCTGGGACCTAATTCTAACCCTAACCCTAAACGTAATCCTAACCAGAACCCTCAACCGAAACCTAATCCTATCTTGAACTCTAACCCTACACTTGACCCACATCGTCGCTGGGCCTCAATTCAGCCCGTGAGGGAGATCACGAACCTGGAGTCGCTTCGGTCCTGCCGACTACCCTGGACCTCACCCTAACCCTGGTTAAGGCACAAACCCTGTGGGGAACCAATTGCAAAGACTGACAACAGGAAACACACGGTTTCGAGATCAGTGTAGAAATACTCTACACAGAATGTAGAACATCACTACATCATTTCCAAAGCACGACTGCAGCTGCACAAGAGGATTCCTAAGGCCTATCTGAAGTGTCTCTCATACATTAGTCTGGAATTGGAACCCAAAGACTTATCCTGACTGACACCCTCCCTGGGGACACCACTCGGCCCCTCAGGTAGACAACAGCACTGTTGTGGAATCAGTGCTTGGAGCCTCCTGGGACCTAACCCTAACCGAAACCATAACCCAAACCATATCCCTCAACCTACACTTAACCCTATCTCTAACCCTAACCCTGTACTTCACCTGAAACTTCGCATGGGCCCTCAATCAGCCCTCTAGGAAGATCATGAAACTGGAGTCGCTTCAGCCCTGGTGACTTCCCAGGACCGAACCCTAACCCTAGCTAAGGCTATCTCCCCATGTGGAATAAATTTCAAGTCTGAAAACAGCATGCACATGAGATCGACAATCAGTGCAGAAATACTCGGCATGGAACATGGAAATTCACCATGTCATTTGCAAAGCGCGACTGCAGCTGCATGAGAGGATTCCTGAGGCCTACCTGTAGGGTGGCCAATACATTTTTCTGGCCTTGAAACCCAAAGCCTAATGCTGACCGGCACCCTCCTTTGTGTAGTGCACTCAGCCCTTTAGGGAGACAACTGATCTACTGTGGGTTCAGTGCCTGGAGTCTCCTGTGACCTAACCCAAACCCTATCCATGACCCAAACCATAACCCTCACCCTACACCTAACCCTATCTAGCACACTAACTCTACAGCGGACTCACAGCCACACATTTTCCCTCACTTCACCTTCCATGGAATTAACAACACTGGTGTCGCTTCAGCCCTGGCAACTTCCCTGGACCAAATCCTAAACCTAGCTAAGCCTCTCTTCCCATGGGGTCCCAACTCCAAAGTCTGACAATACCACACAGACGGGTTCGAGAATCAGTGCAGAAATACTCAGTATGGAGCGTGTAACATCACCATGTCGTTTTCAAAGCGTGACTGCATCTGCACGAGAGGATTCCTGAGGCCTACCTGAAGGATGGCCCATACATTCATCTGGCCTTGAAACCCAAAGACTAATCCTGACCAGCACCCTCCCTTGTGTCCCCCACTCAGCCCTTTGGGGAGACAAAGGTTCTTCTGTGGGGTCAGTGCCTGGAGCCTCCTGGGACCTAACACTAACCCTACACATAACCCTAACCGTAACACTCACCCTACACTTAACCCATTCTCTAACACTAACCATACACTTGACGCGCACCCTCCCATGTGCCCTCATTTCAGCCCTTGAGGGAGATCACAAAACTGGAGTCGCTTGAGCCGGGTCTATTTGCCTGGACCGAATCCTAACCCTAGCTAAGACTCTCTCACCATGGGGACCCAATTCCAAAGTCTAACAACAGCCCGCTCAAGGGTTCAAGAATCGGTACAGAAATACTCGGCATGGAACGTGGAATATCAGTATGTCATTTTCTAAGGGTGACTGCAGCTGCAAGAGAGGTTTACCAAGGCTTACCCGAAGGGTGGCCCAGATATTTGTGTGGCCTAGAATCCAAAGGCTAATCATGACCGGCACCCTCCCTTGTGTCTTCCACTCAGCCCTTCGGGGAAACATCTGCACTGCCTTGGGGTCAGTGTCTGGAGGCTCCTGAGACCTAAACCTAACAGAAACCCTAACCAGAACCCTCAGGCGAACCCAAACCCTATATCGAACTCTAACCCTACACTTGAAGCACACAGTCACATGGGCCCCCACTTCAGCCCTCGAGGAAGGTCACGAAACTGGTCTCGTCAACACTGGCGATGTCCCTGGATCGAACCCTAACCCTAGCTAAGGCTCTCTCCCCATGGGTACCCAATACCAAAGTCTGACAACCCCACGCGACTGGGGTCCTGAAGCGGTACAGGATCACCTGGCATAGAACCTGGAACATCACTATGTTGTTTCCAAGCCCCACTGTAGCTGCCCCTGAGAATTCCTGAGGCCTACCCGACCAGTGGCCCATACAGTTGTCTGGCCTTCGAACCCAAAAATTAATCCTGACGAGCATGATCCACTGTGCCCTCACTCAGCCCTTCCGGGAGACAACTGCACTGCTGTGGGGTCAGCGCTTGGATCCCCCTGGGAACTAACCCTAACCCTAACACTAGCCAGAACTCTCAACAAAACCCTAACCCTATCTCAATTCAAAGCCTATTCATGACATGCACCTTCGCATGGGCCCTCAATTCAACCCTCCAAGGAGATCACAAGACTGGATTCGCTTTGTCATTGGTGATGTCACTCAATCGAACCCTAAATTTAACTAAGGTCTCTTCCATGGGGACCCAATACCAAAGTCTGAAAATACCACGTGTCTGGGCGCATGAAGCAGTACAGAATCACTCGGCAAAAATCTTGGAACATCACCATGTCCTTTCAAAATCCTGGCTGCAATACAGAGAAAGACAGATACCATATGGTTTCACTCTTATGTGGATCCTGAGAAACATAACAAGAGGTTAGAGTGGGAGAGAGCCAAAGCATTAGAGACTGTTAAAAACTGAGAACAAACTAGGGCAGGGTGGGTGATGGGTATTGAGGAGGGCACCTTTTGGGATGAGCACTGGGTGTTGTATGGAAACCAATTTGACAGTAAATCAACAAAATCCTGGCTGCAGCTGCCCAAGAGGATACCTGAGGCCACCCTGAAGGGTGGCCTATACATTTGTCTGACCTTGGAACTCAAAGACTAATCCTGACCGGCATCCTCCCTTGTGTACTCCACTCAGCCCTTCGGGGGGACAGTTGCTCTGATGTAGGGTCAGTGCCTGGAGTCTCCTGGGACATACCCTAACCCTAACCGTAATCCTAACCCTAGCCCTCAACCTGCTCCTAACCCTATTTATCACACTAACTCTACAGCAGGCCCACAGCTGTGCATGTGCCGTCACCTCAGTCCTCCATGGAATTTATGATACTGGTGTCGCCTCAGCCCTGTCGTCCCTGGTCCGAACCCTAACCGTTGCTATGGCTCTCTCCCCATGGGACCCAATTCCAAAGTCTGACTACAACACGCACACGGGTTCGAAAAAAGGTGCAGAAACACTTGGCATGGAACCTGAAACATCACCATGTGATTTCCAAAGCGCGAGTGTGTCTACAAGAGAGTATTTCTGAGGCCTACCTGAATAACGTCCCATAGAGTAGTCTGGTCTTGGAACCCAAAGAATAATCCTGACTGGTACCCTCCCTTGTGTACTCCACTCAGCCCTTCGTGGAGACAAGTGCACTGTTGGGGTTTCAGTGCCTGGAGCATCCTGGGTCCTAAGTCTAACCCTAACCTTAACCCTAACCATAACCCTCAACCTACACCTAACCCTGTCTCATTAAAAAGGACAACATCAGAATCAGAGGGCTCCCAGAAGATGAAGAGAGAGACAAAGGGGTAGAAGTGTTAAGTCAGCAAGTCATAGCGGATATATATATATATATATATATATATATATATATATTTTTTTTTTTTTTACCTAGGAAAAGGCACAGACATTAAAGTCCAGGAAGCACAGAAGACTCTCATAAGATTCCATAAAAATCCACCAGTAAAAGGAATATCACATTCAAATTCACAAAATACTCAGGCAAGGAAAGAATCATGAATGCAGCAAGGGAAAAAAGTCCTTAACCAACAAGGGAAGACAACACAGATCAGGTTTGCAGCAGACCTACCCACAGAGGCTTGGCAGGCCAGAAAGGAGTGGCAAGATATACTCAATGTGCTGAATCAGAAAACTATGCAGCCAAGAATTCCTTATCCAGCAAGTCTGTCGTTCAAAATAGAAGGACAGATTAAAAGTTTCCCAGACAATAAAACTTAAAGGAGTTTGTGACCACTAAGCAATTCCTCAAGGAATTTTCAGGGGGGCTCCCTGAGGGGAGAAAAGATAAAAAAAAAAAAAGAATAAAAAAACACCAAAAGTACCAAAGACTGGATAGCACAAAAAAACACCACCACAAAATCCAACGCTACAAGACACATAACGGCCATAATCTCATATCTGTGAGTACTCACTCTAAACGTCAATGGCATAGATGCTCCAATCAAAATACACAAGGTAACAGGGTGGGGAAAAAAACAAGATCCATCTATATGCTGTTTACAAGAGACCCATATTAGACCTAAAGGCGCCTTCAGATTGAAAGGAAGGGGCTGCAGAACCATCTATCATGCTAATGATCGCCAAAGAAAGACGGAGTAGCCTTGCTCATATCAGACAATCTAGATTTCAAAATAAAGACTGTAACAAGAGATGAATAAGTGTGTTGTATCATAATTGAGGGGGTCTATCCACCAAGAAGACCTAACAATTGTAAACATTTATGCTCCCAATGTGAAAGCACACAAAGATATAAATCAATTAATCACAAATATAAGGAAGCTCATTGATAATAAAACCATAATACTATGGGACTTCAACACCCCATTATGACAACAGAAAGATCATTTAAACAGAAAATCAACAAACAAACAATGGATTTGAGTGTATATAAAAACACTATATTTGAGTGAATATACACATACATATATACACACACACACATACATACACACACACACACATATACATAGTGATATATATATCACATATATATATATATATATATATATATATATATATATATATATATATATATAAAAGACTGAAATCTTGCCATTTGCAACTACGTGTTTAGAACTGTAGGGTATTATGTTAAGTGAAATTAGAGAAAGACAAAAATCATGACTTCACTCACATGAGGACTTTAAGAGACAAAACATGAACATAAGGGAAGGGAAACAAAAATAAAAACAGTCAGGGGGACAAAACAGAATGGACTCATAACTATGTAGGACAGACAGAGTGTTACTGGACAGGATGTGGGAGGGGGTTTGGCTAAATGGGTAAGGGGAATTAAGGAATATACTCATGAAATCATTGTTGCACTATATGCTAACTAATTTGGATGTAAATTTTAAAACATAAAAAAAAATGAAAAAAAAGGAATGAATGGGTGAACCAAGAAGTTAAAGAGAAAACTAAAAAGTACATGGAAGCCAATGAAACGGATAACACCACACCCCTAAACCTCTGGGATTCAGCAAAAGTAGTAATAAGAGGAAGTTTATAGCAATCCAGGCCTTCCAAAAGAGGTAAGAGGGTCTCAGATACACAGCCCAACTTTATACCTTAAAGAGCTGGAAAAAGAACAACAAATAAAACCAAAACCAGCAGAAGACAAGAAATGATAAAGATTACAGCAAAAATCAATGCTATCGAAACTGAAAACAAAAACAAAAACACACACAGAAAAAAAACAACAACAAATAACCCCCTCCACCCACACACAAAACAGTAGAACAGATCATTGAAACCAGAAGCTTGTTCTTTGAAATAATTAATAACATTGATAAACCACTAGCCAGTTGGATCAAAAAGAAAAAGGAAAGGACCCAAATAAATAAAATTACGAATGAAAGAGGAGAGGTCACAACCAACGCAGCAGAAATACAAATAATAAGAGAATATTATCAGCAAATATATGCCAATAAAATGGACAATCTGGAAGAAAGAGACAAATTCCTAGAAATATATAAACTAACAAAACTGAAACAGGAAGAAATAGAAAATTTGAACAGACCCATAACCAGTAAAGACATTGAATTAGTAATCAAAAATTTCCCAAGAAAAAGAGCCTAGGGCCAGATGGCTTTCCAGGGGAATTCTACTAAACATTTAAGGAAGAGTTAACACCTATGCTCTTGAAGCTGTCCCAAAAAAAGAAATGGAAGTAAAACTTCCAAACATTTTCTCTGAACCCAGCTTTACCTTGATTCCAAAACCAGAAAAAGACCCACTAAAAAGGAGAAGTATACACAAATTTTCATGATGAACATGGATACAAAAATCTTACACAAGATATGAACCAACCAGATCTAACAATACATTTAAACGTTACTCACCACGACCAAGTGGGATTAATACCTGGAATACAAATTGGGTTCAATATCCACAAAACAATCAATGTGACTTATCACATCGATAAAAGAAAGGACAAGAACCACATGATCCTCTCAATAGATGCAGAGAAAGCATTTGACAAAATACAGCATCCTTTCTTGATAACATCCCTCAAGAACGTAGGGATAGAAGGATCATACCTCGAGATCATAAAAGGCATATATGAAAGGCCCGATGCTAATATTGTCCTCAAAGGGGCAACACTGAGAGCTTTCCTCCTAAGGTCAGGAACAAGACAAGGATGTCCACTCTCGCCACTGGTATTCAACATAATATGGGAATTCTTAGCCTCAGCAATCAAACAACACAAAGAAATAGAAGGCATCCAAATCGTCCAGGAGGAGCTCAACCTTTCATTCTTCATAGATGGCATGAAACTCTATGTGGAAAACCCACAATAGTCAACAAAAAAGTGCTAGAAATAATACAGGAATTCAGCAAAGTGGCAGGATACAAAATCAATGCACAGAAATCAGTTGCATTCCTATGCACCAACAATGAAGCAAGAGAAAGAGGGATCAGGGAATCGATCCCATTTAAAATTGCACCAAAACCCATAAAATACCTAGGAATAAATCTAACCAAATAGGTGAAAAATCTATACACTGAAAACTATAGAAAGCTTATGAAAGAAATTGCAGATGGCAAGCACACAGAAAAGACAAATATTGCATGCTCCTGGATAGGAAGAACAAATATTGTTAAAATGTCAATAGTACCCAGAACAATCTACATAGTCAACACAATACTTATCAAAATAATACCATCATTCTTCACAGAGCTACAACAAAGAATCCTACAATTTGTATGGAACCAGAAAAGACCCGGAATAGCCAAAGCTATCTTGAAAAAGAAAACCTAAGTAGGAAGCATCACAATCCTGGACTTCAAGCTGTATTACAAAGCAGTAATCACCAAGACAGTATGCTCTTGCCACAAGAACAGACACTCAGATGAGTGGAAGAGAATACGAACACAGAAATGGACCCAGAAACGTATGGCCAACTAATCTTTGACAAAAAGGATAGAATATCCAATGGAATAAATACAGTCTCCTCAGCAAGAGTGCTGGGAAAACTGGACAGCGACATACAGAAGAATGAGTCTGGACCACTTTCTCACACTCAAAATGGATGAAAGACACTCAAAATGGATGAAAGACCTAAATGTAACATAGGAAGCCATCAAAACCCTCGAGGAGAAAGCTGGCAGAAACCTCTTTGATGTTTGCTTCCACAACTTCTTAGTCAACAAGTCTCCAGAGGCAAGGGAAACAAAAGCAAAAATGAACGATTAAGACCTCATCAAAATAAAAAGCTTCTGCACAGTGAAGGAAACAATCAGCAAAACTAAAAGGCAACCAACAGAATGGGAGAAGATATTTGCAAACGACATATGAGATAAAGGATTAGTATACCAAATCTATAAAGAACATATCGAACTCAATACCCAAAAAACAAGTAATCCAGTGAAGAAATGAGCAAAGACATGAGCAAACATCTTCCAAGGATGACATCCAGATGGCCAAATGAAACATGAAAAAATGCTCAACATCACTCATCATCATGGAAGTACAAATCAAAAACACAATGAGATAACACCTCACCCCTGTGAGAATGGCTAACACTAACAACTCAGGCAACAACAGATGTTGGCGAGGAAGCAGAGAAAGAGTAACTCTTGCACTGCTGGCGGGAATGCAAACTGGCACAGTCACTCTGGAAACCAGTAGGTAGGTTCCTCACAAAATGAAAAAGAGGACTACTCTACAACGCAGCAGTTGCACTACTAGGTATTTATCCAAATGATACAGATGTGCTATTTTGAAGGGAAAAGTGAACCTCAAAGTTATAGAAGCACCATCAACAACAGCTAAAGTATGGAAAAAACCAAAATGTCCATCGATGGATGAATGGATAAAGAAGATGTGGTGTATACACACACACACACACACACACACACACACACACACACACACACACAATAGAGTATTGCTTAGCAATCCAAAAGAATAAAATGTTGCCATTTAACCTGCATGGATGGAACTAGAGGGTATTATGCTAAGCGAATTTAGTCAGAGAAAGACAAATATTATAGGACCTCACTCGTATGAGGACTTTAAGATACAAAACAGATGAATATAAAGGACGGGAAGCAAAATAATATAAAAACATGGAGGGGGACAAAAATATAAAAAAAAAAAACCTCTTAAGTGTGGAGAATAAACAGGGTTACTGGAGGGACTATTGGAGGGCTGATGTGCTAAATGGGTAAGGGACTTTAAGTAATCTACTACTGAGATCATTGTTCCACATTATGCTAACTTGGATGTAAATTAAAAAATAAATTAACTAAAAATTAAAAAAATTATCCCAGTAAATAAAAGACATCCCAACAGAATATTGTTGAAAAGGTGTCAGTCATGAGTCCCCACTAAGGTTTGTACCTAAGTGGCTTTCTTAATTTCCCTAGTTTCTCATAAATACGGACAGTGCGCTCTGACACAAATCTGCTCTTGCCCTGCCTCAAGGTGAGCAGAAAGAATATATTCACCTTTGACTTGGCTTGTTAAAAATAAAAGAGAAAAGCAAATTCATTTAAGATAAAGCAACTTTTACTCATGATGCAAAATCTGCTTGACTACTTTGGACATAATGTATTGCATTTGTTTATGGCTGACTTTGCCTAAATTAGTGAATCTATTTAAATGACCAAATATTGCACATTTCACTTAGTTGCAAACACACACACACACACACACACACACACACACACACACACACACAAATAGCATGAAACAAAAGTGAATAGTATATAACATAAATGCAGTAAGGACATAAAAGATTAGTTTTCCTATAAAACATAAAATAACTGCTTTGGCAACAGTTTTCCATTTGATAACTTCACAAGCAAATTTATATTGACTTCCAATTTATTAACCATTTTTAGAAATACTATGTTTAATGATAACTCTAAATACAAATGGGATTATTTTTCAGAAAGAGGGAAACATTTTTTTTCTCCTTAGTATATTAATTAAGCTGAAAACTGAAAGGATATCAGTTTTGTAAAAGACAATCCCAACAGACAACATTGTTGGTATCTGAACCATCATGTCAGTAAAAGTACAGTCAGTGAGGCTGTATCCTTGACTGAAAATCATGCACCATTTGTGGAGGGAACGCCAGAAACTCTCCTCCAACATGATGATTGTCATTCAGGAGCTGTATTTTTTTTTTAATTTGATGAAATGGCATGTTCAAACTATCTTTATCATGACTCCAGTCTCTGGCTTTTTAAGTCCAGGTCAGTTCTAAAATGGTCTTAATTCATTTTCCTTGGGTAACTTCTCTTAATCCTGAATACCCAAATAAAAGAGACCTCAAATTAATTTTTTGATCATTAAAGAAAATAGGTCTACCAAAACGACATATACCAAACCTTACTAGCTATGATAGTATGCTTATCTCTTCCAAGTTACTAAAAGATTACTGCTTGTATTCAGCTTAATGGTCAACCTGGCATTTAATGGGAGCCTAGGGAAACAACAGTAATGTATTTTTGGAATTTCAGGATATTTCTTTGTTTCAATCAGCAGTCACTATAAATATGTTATGGTCTACAGATTTATTCTAGACCTATTTTCTATGTTTAAGTTTATATTTGAGAGAGAGAGAAAGAGCATGAGCCAGGGAGGGGCAGAGAGAGGGAACACAGAATCGCAATCAGGCTCCAGGCTCCCAGCTGCCAGCACAAAGCCCAACATGGAGTTCAAAGTCATGAGCAGTGAGATCATGACCTGTGCCAAAGTCAGATGATTAACCAACTGAGCCACACAGATGCCCGAAGACCTATTTTAAATTTGCAAATATCAGACTCCAAAAGTACTGACTATTATCTAAGCCTTTAGCTCATTCACAAGTTGCATTGATTTTGAACAAAAGTAATTTTGATAAGATGCGCTAGTCTTCTATTTTTAGGAGCTACACAGACATAGAAGCAGAAAACCAACAGCTTCCTCATACACAACTTAAGAATCATCTCTACACCACTGATGCCAATTTAAAACAACCATTATATGGCCACTTGATCAACATTCATAAGGTCATGGCAATGGTTTGGAAATGCCAAATGAAACCAGAGCTCAACACGTGTAAGGAGTCACACCATGACCCTTAGGATTTCCATCTACATGTCCAAATGACAACTATTAACAGCTGCTTTCCTGTCAATTTAATGATGGTACAACTTACATGAATGCAAATATAACATACTTTTTAAAACAAAGCTCATTCTGAAATAGACAATCTATGCAGACAAATCCTAAGTTCTATTTCAAAAATCAGCTGCACCCAAAGAAAGAACGATACTCTCTTAACTATAAATAACTGACTTTCAAAATCTACGACGGGTTTTCACCAATACAGCTCAGTCATGTTACCAAGAACACATGGTAAACTCTTACAACAAAGGCAATGACCTTTTCCTCTATATTGTAGGAAAAAATAACAGCTATTATCTTGACATTATGAATTCATCCTATAATTCAGACCTGTTAAAAAGGAAACAAACTCTCTCAGTATTCTTACTGGCTAAATTTTGCAAAGGGAAGAATACGTTTATATAATCATTAAGGATAACAGAAATTCCAGCAGTAAAAAATAAAAGGATGTGATATTGAAATTCAACCTGTGGGTATAATTACTCAGATACTAAACTTAATCCCATTTCCTGAATTGTTACACCAGCTTTACACGTACCATTGCTTATATTATACCATGCTGAAATATGGCTTTTCCCCATTCATCTTGGGGACATATGGTAGATGAAAGAAAGTGGGCTTTGGAGCCCATGAGAACAAAGTTATCCAAAGGACAGCACTTACTAGTATTGTGATCTCAGAAACATGACCTACTCTCTTTTGAGCTTCAGATTGTTGATTTTCAAAATGAAAATCATACTTACCTCACCTGGAGGTTATGATGTCCGTGCTAAAGATGTAATTCCAGTGCCAGCCAGGAACTTGGAGCATAGAGGTAGAGGGAAGATGCAAGCCTATACAAATAAATAAACAGAGTTATAACTTGGGCTAAGGGCAAACTGGGATTAGCACTGTGTGAGCAAATAACGGGCACAAGGGCATAAAGAAAAAAAAACCCATGTAGGTAGTGACTAGGTACAACAGACATAAACCTGTTATGGAATGGATTTGCCCCCAAAATCCATACATTGAAGTCCTAACTACCCATGGGACTGTACTTGGATACCAGATCTTGAAAGGTAAAGTGGAGGTCGAATGAGCTCATTTGCGGGGAGGGACTCTAGTCTGATAACCGGTGTCCTATAGGAAGAGAGTGGGCAACTACACACACAGAAGGAAGACCACGTGAAGACAGTGGGAAGGAGGCCATCCACCAGTCATGGAGAGAGGACACCCACCCTGGCCACACCTTGATCTGAAGTGTGAGAAAATAAATAAATCAATTTCTGTTGCTTAAGCCACCCAGTCTGTGGTACATTGTGATGGCAGACACAGCAAAACAATACGAAATCCTAATATTTACTTGCTCAGCAAATGGTTTGTGAGCCTTTGAAGGAGTCGGGCACTGTTCGAGGGCCCTAAGGAACCAGCCCTAAACAAAGCTAGTTTGGTCTTTGGAGCCCATGGAGCCGACAATCTGGCAGGGACTGCAGTAGGCGACATCCAGCAAGCAAGAAAGAAAACAGATGGTGCCAAGGGCCAGGAAGAAAAAGAATGCAGGGAAGGGATATGGGGTGTTCAGGTCGGAGAAGGAACAGTTTTCAGTTTTACATAGAGAGCTAGCAGAGAATCCACTGAGCAGGTGATGTCAGAGCAAGGTTATGACGGAATTGAGGGAGTATGTCTTGTTGGCACGTGGAAGTATATCTCCGACAGAGAGAGGCAAACTGATTGCAAAGACCTGAAGCAGGAGTATGTGCTTGACAAGCTCAGGGAACAGGGAGGGGCCAGTGTGGCAGCAGCCCAGTAAACAACGGGAGGGGAATAGGAGAGGCCTATAGGGAGGTAGCAGAGTCTGGGGAGGGTAGCACCTGTGTGGTGCACAGCTGGAGTCAGGTGTCTGGAGACATGAACAGCTGTGGGCAGCGCATAAAGACTTAGAGGCCCCAGATGCTGGCATATAGAAGCCTGAGGCTGGCTGAGATCACCCCAAAGTAAGGGCGGGTGGAAAGCAGATGGGGGGCAGGAAGAAGACGAGGACCTACCAACACAGACACTGGTGAGCAGCGGCCCAGACGGTGGGAGGAGGAAGGAAGTAATTTTTAAAGAAAGGGGGTAATCAATTGAGACTGTAAAATGGTGCCACGTAATCCACATACTGAAGTTTGAGACTTCACTGTGACCTTCAGCGATGTGTGTCATCCATTAAAGAGATGAGAACTAGGGACAAGTGGGAGAGGAAGCCCATTCAGACTCAGCTGACAGAGAAACAAGGGAAGTTCTGCAGACACTGGCACGTGCGCTGCTAGGCGTAGGAAGACAAAGCAGGTGGTGCTGGATGGGAAGTGATTGCTCCCCGTGGGCCGGGAGAAACAGCTGCAGGTGCACAGGAAACAGTAATGCTAGTATGTGCAACACGAAATATTTGTACTTGTGTAAGCTGTATCAGAGCGGATAACCATGGATAGTTAACCATGAGATAAAAATAACCTAAATGTAAAGTCAATATCAAACTAATTGTTGACCCAACATGGATAGGCAATCAAGGAAAGATGAAACGAAGTAAAAGGAACTCAGTGAACACAAACCCCACCTGCTTACCAGTAAAATCACCTCTAGCATTTCTAGTTTTAGAGGCCCCGCCTGCCTAGGGACATTCATGAAATGGCCATGGTATCCTGACCGTGGAAAAGTAGCATAATCACTTGTTTCCTAAATAGTGACTCATTTGAATGGCCACACGAGGGTTTTACTCTCTTCGTAAAACCGTAAAACCAATCAGTGAAATGGACCTTCCCGTGAAGAGGCGGGAATAGGGCAAGAAGACAAGTAGACCGATGGAGCTGCTTTAAAATGTTTTCAGCTTCACTGTTTTTTTTGAGAGAGAGAGAGAGACAGACAGACAGACAGACAGAACACACGTGGGGAAGGGGCAGACAGAGAGTGAGACACAGGATTTGAAGCAGGCTCCATGTTCAGAGTCATCAGCACAGAGATGAAGCGAGGGTTCGAAACCACAAACCGTGAGACTATGACCTGAAGTGGGACACTTAATCCACTGAACGGCCGAGGCAGTGCAAAATACGTCTGGCCTAAAAGGAACATCAAGGCTACATCACCGATGAAGGGGTGCAGAAGGGGCACATGCATGATCCCCTCCCATGCCAAGGTGTGGGAAAGAACATGAGTGACACCCCTCCATCGCAGAGACAGTGGCGCAATGGTGACCCCCTACCTTGATGTGGGAGAGCGCATGTGTTAACCCCCTCCTGTCCAAAGGGGGGGGGAAGCTAATGCTTGAAAACCTTTCATACCCAGGGTGGAGGAAGTACTACCTAAGCCTTACCCTACCCCTTATGTCAGTGTCAACCCTAACAATTAATTACCTTAAGAGATGTGTGTTTCTTCAGCTGTGAAAGTGAAAGAACCATTCATGAAATATCACATTTAATAGTGACACCACTACTCTCCCTAAAAGGTGGCACTGTGCATGGGTGACCATCTCACACACCAACCAGGGGCAAGGCAGAATCCTGAACCACTTCTGGCATCAAGTGGGGTGGGGCACATGTTTGAACACCCTCCAATGCTGAGGGGGGTTATGTGCATGTGTGAACACCCTTCCCACCGAGGTGAGTGGGGCCAAGCATGAACACTGTCCCTTGCTGAGGGAAGGTTGTGTGCCTGTACAAATGGTCTGCCTCACAGAGCGGGGGTTGTGGGCATGCCTGAACCCCCTTTGGCAAGGGGGGGGGGCTTTGCACATGCGTGAACACCATCCTGGCAAGGGGAGCGGGGAGAATATGTTAATGCCCTCCCTGGCCGCATTTCTTCAGCTGTGTTTCTTCAGCTCTGAAAGTGAAAAGAACCATTCATGAAACATCACATTCAATAGTGACATCAGTACTTCCTCCCTGAGGGGTGGCGCTGTGCATGGGTGACCGACTCACATGCTGACAGGGGGCCAGGCGGAAGCCTGAACCACCTCCTGTGCTAAGTGGGGCAGGCCGCATGCACCAACGACCTCCCTGGCTGAGGTGGTGGTTCTGTGCATGCCTGAACACCCTTCCTTGCCCAGGGGAAGGGGGCGCATGTGCAAATGCCTTCCCTCATTGAGGGGAGCTGTGTGCATGCGTGAACATACACCAGTAGGGGGGGCAGTGCGCATGCCTGTACAGCCTCCTGCGGTAGTGGGTAAGGAGCATGCATGCATGCCCTCCCTCAGTGATGGGGATTGTGCTCATGTGGAAACACCCTACCTCTTGGAGCAGGAGTTTTGTGCATGTGTGAACACTCTTACGCCAGTAGGGAGAGCTGTGCACATGTGTGAACAGCACCCAGTGGTATGGGGTGGGGCCAACGTGAGAATGGCATCCCTCCCCCAGCCGGGGTTGTTCAGAAGTATGAACACACTTCCGCCACAACGGGGGCTGTGCACATCTATGAACACCCTCCAGCGCTGAGGGGGTAAGGTACATAGGTCAACACCCTCCCGTGCCAAAATGGGTATGGGGCACATGCTTGAACCATTCCCTTGTTGAGGGATGCATGGCGCATATGTGAATGCCCTCCTTCATGGAGGGGTTGTTGTGCGCATGCATGAATACCGTCCCTCACTGGTGGCTGTGCGCATGCATGAACACCCTCCCGGACAGAGGGGGGCGGGGCAGATGTGTGAATATTCCCCCATGCTGACATGTCATGTCACATAGGTCAACAACTTCCCATGCCAAAGTGGGGGGATGGTGCACATGGGTGAACGCCCTTCCACCAGGAGGGGGGGCCTTACACACACGAGAACAAACTCACGCACTAATGGGGCAGGGTGCATGCACAAACACGTTCCATCGCCAAGGAGGGTTGTGCGTGAGAACACCCTTCTACACGGATGGAGGGCTGTGCCCATCTGTGCCAGGGGGGGCAGGGAGTATTAGTGAAACACCTCTCGTGCAGAGAGGGGAAGCAAGCATGACCTAACCCTTACCCTAAAGCCTAAATGTATAGCTAACCCTAACCCTTACCTTAAGTGATGCATGCTGCTTCAGCTGTGAGAGTGAAAAGAATCATTGATGAAAGGTCACATTTAATAGTGGCAACAGTACTCCCTTGCCAAGGGGTGGCACTGTTCATGGGTGACACCATCCATCACCGAGGGGATGAGGAGCATGTGTGTACCACCTCCCATGCCGAAGGAGACAGGGCACATGTGTCAACACCCTCCCTCACCTTGGGACGGGTGGTGCAAATGTGAGAATGCGTGAATGCACTTCCAAGCTGAAGAGGATGGGGCACATGTGTGAACACCCTCCCACGCTGAAGGGGGCAGGACACATGCATGAATATTCTCCCACACTGAGGGGCGGTGCTATTGTGTGAATACACTCTAGAGAGGAGGGGGTGGGTGTGGAAGCATGACCTAACCCTTACCATAACCGTTAATGGTAATGCTAACCCAGACCCTTACCTTAAGAGTTGTCTGCTACTTCAGCTGTGAAATTGAAAAGAACCATTCATGAAACGTCACATTTAATAATGGCATCACTATTCCCTCATTGAAGGGTGGCGCTCTGCATGGGTGACCTCCTCCCACACCAAGGTGAGGCTGTGCACATGCGTAAAAGCCCTCCCTGCTGAGGTGAGCAAGACACATGCATGAACCTCTCCCATGCAGAGGTGGGGTGTGCCCATGAGTGAACACCCTCCCGACCCGACAGGTGGTCATGCACATATGTGAACAATCTTTCCCGAAGGGGGGATCTACGCATGTGTGAAAGCCCTCCCCAGCGGAAGTGGAGTGGAGCACGTGCTTCAATATTTTACCACTCTCAGGGGTTGGGGTGAAAGGGTGAACACTCTCCCTTGCTCAGGATAGTAGGGTGATGCGTGAAGTCTTCCGGTGCTGAGGGGGGAGAGCAAGCATGACCTAGCCCTATTCTTAACCCCTAACTGTAATGATAACCCTACCCCTGACCTTAAGAGATGCATGCTTCTTCAGCTGTGAAAGAGAAAACAGCCGTCCATGAAACGTCAGATTTAATAGTGGCATCACTACTCCCTTGCTGACTAGTGGTGCTGGGCACAGGTGACCCCTTCCAGCGCCTGAGGGGGGAGGGCACATGCGTGAACGCCCTCCCACGCTGGGGAGCAGGTTCATGCACATACCTGAACACCTTCCCAAGCCACGGGGGCACTGTGCTCATGCGTGAACACCTCCTGAGCCAAGGAGGGCATGGTGCATGGACAAATGCCCTCCCTCACCAAGCGTTGTGGTGTCCATGCATGAACACCCTCGCACACGAGATGGGTGCAGGCGCATACATCAACATCCCCCCGCTGAAGGGGACTGGTTCCTATTGGTGAACACACTCCTGAGATGAGGGGGTCGTGGCTCATGTGTGAACGCCCTCCCACTCCAAGGGAGGGTGCAGGCATGGCCTATCCCTTACCCGAACCATGAACAGCAATCGTAACCATAACCCTTATGTTAAGAAATGCCTGCTTCTTCAGCTGTGAAAGTGAAAAGAGCCATTCATAAAACAACACATTAAGTAGTGGCATCACTACTCCCTTGTGGAGGGGAGGCAGGCTGCATGCCTGAACACCCTTCCACAAGGAGGGTGGCAGGGGTCAGGTGTGACCTTCCTCCCTTGCCAAAACGGGGGGTGCAAGCATGACCTAACCCTTACCCTAATCCTCAGGGTAATCCAAACCCTAACCCTCATCATAAGAGATGCTGCTTCTTCAGCCATCAAAATGAAAAGACTCATTCATGAAACATCAGATTTAATAGTGGCAACACTACTCCCTTGGTGTCTCTTTCAATCGGTGAAATGGACCTTCCCGTCAAGAGGCAAGAACAGGACAAGACCCTATGGAGCTTTAATTCACTGGCCTACAGAGACAACATCAATACAGTCAATAGGGACAACACATCTCCCCATGGGCCAACAATTTAGGTTGGGGTGACCTCAGAGAATATCCCCTCTGAGGGATTTAGTTGTACACTTACCAGTCAAAAGTACAACCTCACTTATTGATCCAAAATACATAACCAACACCTTAGGTTTGATACATGTACCCTGCTAGAGTTTCCTTTTGGGGGTGGGTGATTGTTGTCTCCACATTCGGTGCAGAGTTATGAAACGGTGGTGGTGGGTGTTTTCTCCTCTTCCATAAAGAGTTCCAAGGCGACCATTTGTGGGAGCGAAGCGGTAGTTGGTCTGCTCCTGAATCCCTGTGTGCTTCGGGTTCCCTGTTGAGCATCATAGCAGTGGCCTAGTGGAAACATGAGAGGAGATGTCAGAAGACACTCAGGTAACCAAAGATGCGAATGAAGAACCTCCTGAAATACCATCAGAAGACTATGGGACACTGCTACCATCCACAGTTACAGTCCAGTTTCCGAGAGCATGTGGGATGCTCTAGAGGAACGCAGTGTTACAGTGGATGAGAGGTGTCTGGCTGGTAGAAGAAATGCTGAGCATCCCCGATGCTGGCTGGGGAAATGTCGTATATGTTGTCAGCTATGCCAAAGATAACAAAAGAACAATGAATGAGACAGACGCCTTCTTCTTCAGCAATGAAAGTGAAAAGAGCCATCCAGGAAACATCGGATTGAAAATGATTTTAGGTACATTAATTTTTGAAAGACACAAAGAACACAAGTGGGGCATGGGCAGAGAGAGAGAGAGAGAGAGAGAGAGACAGATAGTATCTGAAGCAGGCCCCAGATTCAGAGCCATCAGCACAGAAGCTACCCAGGGCTCAAAACCAGAAACCCAGAGACCATGAACCAAGACGGAGTGGGAAGCTTAACCCAGAGACATCCAGGTGCCAAGGAAAACATCTGAACTAAAAGGACTATCACTGCTACATCGCGGATAAAGAGAAGCAGATGGGACACATTCATGAAGGCATCCCACACCAAGGGGGATTGAACCATGCGCTAAACCTTAACTCACACCTAATATTAATCCTAAACATAAACCTTACCTTAAGAAACGCCTACTTTTTCAGTTGTGAAATTGGAAAAAGATATTCATGATTTAATACTGGCATCAGTATCAGATTTAATACTGGCATCAGTAATCCCAATCTAAGGAGGGGTGAGGCTCATGGGTGACACCATCGCATGCAGAGGGGGTGGAGGGTCGCATGTGTGAGCACACCCCATGCACCAAAAAGGATTGGGTGGTATGTGAAATCCTACCATACCGAGAGAGTGTGGGGTGATGGTGTGAAAAACTCCAGAGCAAAGCTGGAATGGGCGAGGCAAGAACAACCTGCAGTGCAGAGAGACTGGGGCCATAGCAAGAACACAATCCCTCAAACATGGAGGGCGGTATCCACGCATGAACACCTTCCCGCTCAAAGTGGGGGTGCAAGCATGACCTACTCCTTGCCCAACTCCTAACCCTATCACTAAACAAAATCCCACCACCTAAACCTAACACCTAACACTAACCATAACCCTAATGCTAAATACTGCCCCCATCCTTCCCCTAACCCTAGCCCTACCTCTAACTAACCGCAAATGTAAACATAACCCGAACTCACCCTAACCTTACCCTAACCCTCTAACACTAAGCCTCTAATTCTAACCCTAAAACCCTCGTCCTAACCCTCTAACTCTACCCGCTAAGTCTAAAACTATAAACCTAAGGCCTCTCTCCCCATGGGGATCCATATCGAAAGACTGATAACAGCACACACACCAAGACCAGAAACGGTTCATGAACACTCAGCATAGAATGTGGAAATCACCATGTATTTCCAAAGCGTGGCTGCAGCTGCACAAGAGGATTCCTGAGGCCTAACTGATGGGTGGCCCATACAGTTGTCTGGCCTTGGAAGCAAAAGACTAATTCTGACCAGCACCCTCCTTTGTGTACTCCCTTCTGCCCTTCGGGGAGACAAATGCTCTGCTGTGCTTTCAGTGCCTGGAACCTCCTGGAACCTAACCCTAATGCTAACCAGAACCGTATGCTAACCCTCAACCTAAACCTAACCCTATCACTCACACTAGACACATGTATCTACACCAGACCAGATACAGTTGTCTGTCCTTAGAACCCAAAGATTAATCCTGACCCGCAGCCTCGGTTGTGCACACCACTCAGTCATTCGTGGGGGCAACTGCACTGCTGTGGGTTCAGTGCATGGAGCCTTGGGAACAAAGAAAACCCTAACCGTACCCCTAACGATAACCCTCAACCTAATCGTAACCCTATTTCTAAACCTAACCCTACACTTGAGCCACAGCCTCGCATGGGATCTCAGGTCAGCCCTTGAGGGATACCACTAGACTGGAGTTGCTTCGGCCCTGGTGGCTTCCCTGCACTGAACCCTAACCCTGGCTAAGGCTCCTTCCCCATGGGGACCCAATTCACAGTCTGACATCAGCACGCACATGGTATCGAGAAGTGGTACAGGAATACTTGGAGTGGAATGTGGAACATCATCATGTCATTTCAAAAGCCCGGCTGCCACTGCACTCGAGGATTCAACAGGCCTACCTGAAGAGTGCCCGATACAGTTGTCTGGCCTTGGAAACTGAAAACTATTCCTGACTGGCAGCCTCCGTTGTGCATTCCGCTCAACCCTTCCGGGAGACGACTGCACTGCTGTGGGTTCAGCGCCTGGAGACTACTGGGACCTAACTCTAAACCTAACCGTAAACCTAACAATAACCCTCAACCTAAATCTAACAGTTTCTATCACACTAGACTCACCTATCTACACCAGACCTTATAGAGTTGTTCATCCTTGGAACCCAAACACTAATTCTGACAAGCAGCCTCCATTGTGCACTGACTCAGCCCTTCGGGGAGACAACTGCACTGCTCTGGGTACAGCGCCTGGATCATTCTTTGACCTACCCTAACCATAACCATAACCCTGAGCATAACCCTCAATCTCACCTGACCATATATCTCACAATACCTCTACACCAGACCCACACCAGCGCATGTGCCCTCACTTCAGCCCTCCAAGGAGATCACGAGACTGGAGTCCTTTGGCCCTGGCCACATCCCTGCACTGAACCCTAACCCTAGCTAAAACTCACTCCCTAGGGGTACCCAATTACATTGTCTGACAACAGAATGCACATGGGGTCAAGAAGCAGTGCAGGATCACTCAGCTTGGAACGTGGAATATCACCATGTCATTTCCAAAGCCCGGCTGCTGCTGCATAAGAGGATTCCTGAGGTCTTCCCCAAAGAGTGTCCAATACACTTGTCTAGCCTTGGAACCCAAAGACTAATCCTGACCGGCAGCTTCCGTTGTGCCCGAGAGCATTCCTGAGGCTTACCCGAAGAGTGCCAGAAACAGTTGTCTGGCCTGGCAACCGAAAGACTAATCCTGACGCGCAGCATCCATTGTGTACTCCAGTCAGCACTTCAGGGAGACCACTGAACTGCTGTGGGTTCAGCATCTGGAGCCTCGTGGGACTTATCCCCAACCCTAACCAGAATCCTGACCCTAGCACTCAACCTAAACCTAAACCTATCTTACACACTAACTCTATACCAGACCCATACCCTCACAAGGTTTCTCACTTCAGCCCTCATGAAATTCATGAGACTGGAGTCACTCTGCCCTGATGATGTCCCTGCACTGACCCCTAACCCTAGCTAAGTCTCCCTCCTCCTGGCAACCCAATTCCAATGACTGACAACAGCACACTCATGGTGTAAATCTCTCGGCTTGGAACCTGGAACATCACCATGCCATTTCCAAAGCTCAGAGGGAGCTGCACAAGGGCGCTGCTGAGGCCCAACTAAGGAGTGTCCTACACCCAAGGAGGGCCTTCACACCCTAAGACTAAGAAGGAATGGCACCATCCTTTGCGCCCTCCACTCAACCCTCTAGGAGACCACTGCACTATTAGGTTTCTGCACTTAAGCGCCACCTGGAACCTACCCCTAACCCTCACCATGACCCTAGCCATATTCCTCAACCTAAACCTCACCCCAATTCTAACACTAACCCTACACCTGACCTGCTACTGCGCATGGCCCTCATTCATACTCAGTGGAGATAAATGGACTGTTGTTGCTTCAGCCTTGCTTATGTCCCTGGATCTAACTGTAATCCTACCTATTTCTCTATCCCGATGGGGATCCAATTCCTAATGCAGAGAATATCACGCACCTGTGGCCCAGAAGCAGTGCAGGATTACTCCACATGGAGCATGGACCACCACCATGTCATGTCCAAATACCAGAGGGAGGTGCCAAAGTGCTTGCTGAGGCCCAAAAGTGGCACACATGCAAGGCTGGCACTGGTAACCAAAGACTAAACCTGACCAGAACCCTCCCATGTGCCCTCCACTGAGCCCTCCCAGGAGACCACTGCACTGCATGGAGTTCATCACCTGGGGACTCCTTGGAGCTATCTCTCACCCTAATCATGACCCACTCCATACTCCTCAATCGGAACCTCACCCTAAGTCTAACGCTAACCCTACACGTGACCTGCATCCGTGCATGAGCCCTCACTCAGCCCTCCATGGAGGTAAAGGGATTGTTGTTTCTTCAGTCTTGCTTACGTCCCGTCCCTGGATCAAACGCTTGCCCTAGCTATGGCTCATTCCCAATGGGGACCCAATTCCTAACTCGGAGAAAACCACGTACATGGGGCCCAGATGCGGTGCAGGCTTACTTGGCATGGAACGGGGAACATCACCATACCATTTCCAAAGCCCAGAGGGACCTGCACAAGGGGGTTGCTGAGGACCAACCGAAGAGTGGCCCACACAAGAAGCTGGCCTTGGCACCCAAAGAATAAGCATGACAGGCACCCTCCCATGCACACTCCTCTGGGTCCCCCAGGGAAACAACTGCACTGCCTTGGATTCAGCACCTTGGGCCTCCTGGAACCTAGCCCTAACCCAAACCATGACCCTCCCCATACTACTCAACCTATACATCACCCCAACGCTAATGCTAACCCTACACCTGACCCTCACCTGTGCATTGGCCCTCATACAGGCTCTCATGGAGATAATGGGACCGGTGTCTCTTCAGCCCTGCTTATGTCCCTGGACAGAACCTCACCCTATCCGTGGTTCTCTCCCAATGGATATCCAGGTCCTAATTCTGAAACACCATGCATGTAGGTCAAACCCCTGCAGTATTATTCGGTATGGAATTGGAACATGATCATTTCATTTCCACTGCTGGGATGGAGCTGCCCCAGGAGGCTACTGAGACCCAATGAATAGTGGCACACACGGGAGGCTGGCCTTGAAACACAAAGAATAAGTCTGAACTGAAGGCTCCCGTGCAGCCACCACTCAGCCTTCCGTGGAGACCACTGTGATGCTAGGGGTTCACTGCCTGGAATTTCTTGGGCCCTAACCCTAACACTAACCGTGACCCTCACCATACCCTGAACCTCAAACTCATTCTTACACTAACGCTAACCCTACAACTGACCTTCACCTGCACACTGGCAACCATTCATCACCCCATGGAGGTAAGTGGAATGGGGTAGCTTTGGCCCTCCTCATGGCCCTGGTCTGAAACCCAACTCTATCTAAAGCTCTCTCCAGATGGTGACCCGATTCTTAAGTCTGAGGATACCTGCCTTCCAGAAGAAGAGGCGGATTCCTCGGCATGGAATGTGGAATATCACCATGTAATATCCAAAGCCCAGATGTTGCTTCAGAAGTGGTTCCTGAGGCTCAACCAAAGTGTGGCCCACAAAGGAGGCCCACCCTGGCTCTCAAAGACTAAGCGTGACCTACACCCTCCCATGTGCTCACCACTGAACCCTACAGGAAGACCAGCACTGCTGGTGCTTCAGCTTCTGGAGGACCCAGGACAAAACCTAACCATCATATTGTCCAGAACCATACACATCATCCTCAACCTCACCCCAACTCTAAAGGTAACACTACACCTGACCTGCACCCCTGCATGGGTGCTCATTCAGCCCTCCATCTAGATAATGGGACTGGTGTTGCTTCGGCCCTGCTTATGTCCCTGGACCGAATCCTGACCCTAGCTATGGCTCTCCCCCAAAGGGGATCCAGTTCCTAACTCTGAGAACACCATGCACATAGTGTCCAAACCCCTGCAGTATTCTTCAGTGTAGAATTGGAACATCATCATCTCATTTGCACAGCTGGGATGGAGCTGCACAAGGAGGTTGCTGAGGCCCAACTTAAGAGTGTCACACATAGGATGCTTCCCTGGCACGCAAAGACTTAGTCTGAACTGTAGACTTCCATGCAGCTTCCACTCAGCCCTCTGTGGAGACCACTGCACTGCTAGGCGTTCACTGCCTGGAACCTCCTGGGACCTAACACTAACACTAAACTTGACACTCACCATACACCTCAACCTAAACTTCACACCAACTCTAACGCTAACCCTACACATGACCCGCACCCAAGCATGGGCCCTATGGAGTCCTCCAGAACGATCACGGACGCATGTGGATTTGGACCTATCTACATCCCTGGGCCGATACCTAACCCTAGTAATGGCTCTCTCTCATTGAGGAACAAATTCCTAAGTCTCAGTCACCACGCATATGGGGCCCAGAAGCACTGCAGCGTTACTCGCATGGAACATGGAACATCGACAGGTAATTTCCAAAGCCCAGAGGGAGCTGCAAAAGGGGGTGGCTGAAGCCCAACCAAAGTGTGGTCCATATCCGAGGCTGGCCCTAGCCCTTAAAGACTAAGCCTGGCCGGCACCCTCCAATGCGACCTCCCTCAGCCTTCCAGGGTGATCACTGCACTGCTTGGGTTTCAGCACCTAGGGCCTCCTGGACCCTAACCCTAACTGTGACCCTCGCAGTACTCCTCAACCTAAACCTCACTCCAACTTTAACACTAATCCTACACCAGACCCTCACGTGTGCATGGTCCCTCATCCAACACCCCATGTAGATAACGTGAGTAGTGTTGCTTCAGCGCTGCTTATGGCCCTGAAGCAAACCCTAACTCAAACTAAGGCTCTCTCCTGATGGTGACTCAATTCTTTTGTCTGAGGATACCACACACATGGAGTCCAGAGGAGGAGGACTATTACTCGGTGTGAAATGTGGAATATCACCATGTAATATCCAAAGCCCAGATGTTGCCGCAGAAGTGGTTGCTGAGGCTCAATCAAAGAATGGCCCACGATGGAGGCTTGCCCTGGCAAACAAAGACTAAGCATGATGGACAACCTGCAATATGCCCTCCACTGAGCCCTCCAGGAAGCTCACTGCATTGCTGTTGGTTTATCGCTTGGAGCCACCTAGGACTTAACTCCAAACCCAATAATGAACATAACTATACACACCAACCTCACCATGAACATAACTATGAACAGAACTATAACAATGAACATAACTATAGACACCAACCTCACCAACTCTAACCGTAACCCTACATCTGACCTGCACCTGTGCCCTATTCAGACCTCCATGTAGCTCAAGGGACTGGTGTCGCCTCAGCCGTGCTTATGTTGCTGGAACATACCCTAACCCTAGAGATGGCTCTCTCCCAATGAGGATCGAGTTGCGAATTCTGAGAACAACACGCCCATAGGGCCCAGACCCCTGAAGTATTATTCGGTATGGAATTGGAACATCATCATGTCAATTCCACTGCCGGCATGGAGTTGCACAAGGAGGGTGTTAAGGCCCAACTGAAGAGTGGCACACACGGGAGGCTGGCTCTGGCATGGAAAGACGAAGCCTGAACTAGAGGCTTTCATGCAGTCTCCATTCAACCCTATGTGGAGACCACTGCACTGTTAGGAGTTCACTGCCTAGAACCTCCTGGGACCTAAACCTAACAGTAACCTTGACCCGCACCATACCCCTCAACCTAAAGTTCACACCAACTCTTACCATAATCCTAAACCTTACACACAGTAGTGCATGGGCCCTCACTTCAGCCTTCCAGGGTGATCATGGGTCTTCTGTCCATTCAGCCCTATCTAAGTCCCTGGCCCAAACCCAAACACTAGCTAAGACTCTCTCTCTCTCTCGATGAGGACAAAATTCCTAAATCTGATATGACCACACACATGTGGGGCCAGAAGTGGTGCAGCATTACTTTCCATGGAAAGTGTCCTGAAGGGCACAGATGCTCCCAGTACCTGAAGGCACACCCCATGCCGGAAGTGGCTCCCCATAACTGAAGACACTCCCCATGCCTGAAGACAAGCTCCGTGCCTGAAGGCAAGCCACGCACCTGAAAGCAAGCCCCGTGCCTGAAGCCTTGCCCCATGCATGAAGCCCCACCCAGTGGCTGAAGGCACGCCCCTTGCCTGAAGGCACGCCCCATGCCTGAATTCTCACCCTGTGCCTGAAGGCTAGCCCCCTGCCTGAAGGGCACAGGCATGCCCAGTGCCTGAGGTCATGCCCAGTGACTGAAGTCACTCACCCCCAATGACTGAAGTCACTCCCACTGACCGAAGTCACACTCGAAGTATCTCCCAGTGATTGAAGTCAATCCTGACGTCACTCCCACTGACTGAAGTCAAGTTACTCGCAGTGACTGATGTCATAGTCACTCCCAGTGACTGAAGTCAAAGACACACTCAGTGTCTGCGGTTACTCCGAGTGACTGCAGTCGTCAATCTCAGTGCCTGATGTCGGCACTCCAGTGAAAACAAGGCCCGCGACACTGCATCATCCAGTGAACCTAGGGCCCGCGGCAGTGGAGCCTCCAGTGAACCCAGGGCCCGCGACAGTGCATCCTCCAGTGAACACAGTGCCTGCGGCACTGCATCATCCAGTGAACCCAGTGCCCGCGGCACTGGAGCCTCCAGTGAACCAAGTGACCGCGACACGGCAGCTTCCAGTGAACCCAGTGACTGCGACATAGCCTCCTCCAGTGAACGTAGTGCTCGTGGCACTGGTGCCTCCAGTGAAAACAGTGCCCTTGACAATGCATCCTCCAGTGAACCCAATGCCAGCGGCACTGCATCCTCCAGTGAAACCAGGACCCGCAGCACTGGAGATCCAGTGAACACACTGCCGGTGGCACTGCAGCCTCCAGTGAACCCAGTGCCCTCGACACTGCATCCTCCAGTGAACCCAATGCCCGCGGCAATGGATCCTCCAGTGTGCCCAGTGCCTGAGGCCCTGCCGCCTCAAATGCACCCATTGTCCAACGCACTGAAGCTTACAGTGAATCCACTCCCCGAAGCACTTCTTGCAGGACACCCACTGCGCCACCACTGCTGCTAACAGTGAACCCTCAGCACGAGGCATGCAGCCTCCAGTGAAACCAATGCCCACGGAGTTGCATCTTCCAGTGAACACAGTGCCTGCAGAACTGCATCATCCAGTGAACCCAGCACACGAGGCACTGGAGCCTCCAGTGAACCCACTGCCCGCAGCACTGCAGCCTCCAGTGAACCCACTGCCAACAGCATTGCAGCCTCCAGTGAACCCAGTGCCATGGTGCTGCATCCTCCAGTGAAAGCAGGTCCACAGCACTGGATTCTCCAGTGAACCCATTGCCAGAGGCACTGGAGCATCTAGTGAACCCAGTGCCCGTGGCACTGAATCATCCAGTGAACCCACTGCCCGCGGTCCTGCAGGTTCCAGTGAAGACAACGCCTGCTGCACTGGACCCTCCAGTGAACCCAGTGCCCACAGCACTGCAGCCTCCAGTGAACAAAGTGCCCACAGCAATGCATCCTGCAGTGAACCCAGTGCACGGGCCACTGCAGCCTGTAATGCACCCAGTGCCCGCGGCACTGCATCCTCCAGTGAACGCAGCATCCGCGGCACTGCAGCCTCCTGTGAACCCCGTTGTGGCACTGCATCCTCCAGTGAACCTAGTGCCCGCAGTACTGCATCCTCCAGTGAACACAGTGCCCGCAACACTGGAGCCTCCAATGAACACAGTGCCCGCGGAATGGCATCCTGCAGGGCACCTAGTTCCTGCGGTATGGCAGCCTCCAGTGAACCCAGTGCTCGAGGCACTGCAGCCTCCAGTGAACCCACTGCCAGATGCACTGCATCCTCCAGTGAACACAGTGACCGCAGCAATGCATCCTGAAGTGAACCCAGCCCGCGGCACTACACACTCAAGTGAACCCTGTGCCCGCGGGACTGCAGCCTGCAGTGAACCCAAGGTCTGCCGACTCTACCTTCCAGTGAAGCCAGTGTCCCCAGCACTGCACCCTCTAGTGAAGCCAGTGCCTGCTGCACTGCACCCTCAAGTGAACCCAGTGCCCACAGCACTGCACCATGATGTGAACCCAGTTTCCGCTTCTCTGCAGCCTGCGGTGAACCCAGGGCCTGCAGCACTGCAGCCTCCAGTAAACACACTGCCCGCGGCACTGTCAGTGACCCGTGCACTGCAGCCCGCAGTGAACCCAATGCCCGCAGCACTGCAGCTTCCAGTTATCTCAGTGACCGGTGCACTACAGCCTGCAGTGAACCCAGTGCCCGTGGCACTGCACCCACCAGGGAACCCAGTTCCCACTGCACTGCAGCCTCCAGTGAACCCCCTGCCCAAGGCACTGCAACTTCCAGTGAAGGCAGCGCCCGCTGCACTGCACCCTGCAGTGAACGCAGTGCCTGCGACACTTCACCCTCCAGTGAACCAAGCGCCCTAGCACTGCAGCCTCCAGTGAAACCAGTTCCCCTGGCACTGCAGCGTGCAGTGAACCCAGTGCCCACAGCACTGCAGGCTCCAGTGAACAAACTGACCGCGGCAATACATCCTGCAGTGAACCCAGAGCCCGCGGCACTGCACACTACAGTGAACCCAGTTCCCGTGGCACTGCACCATCCAGTGAACCGAGTGTCCGTGGCACTGGAGCCTGCTGTGAACCCACTGCCTGCGGCACTGCAGCCTCCAGTGACCCACTGTCTGCGACACTGCCCTCTCCAGGAAACACAGTGTCTGTGGCACAGCACACTACAGTGAACCCAGTGCCCGAGACACTGCAGCCTGCAGGGAACCCAGTGCCCACGGCACTGCAGCCTCAAATGAACCCAAGGCCCGTGACACTGGAGCCTCAAGTGAATCACGTGCCCGCTGGATTGCATCCTCCAGGGAACCCACTGACCGAGGCACTGCTGCCTCCAGTGAACCCACTGCCCGAGGCACGGCACCCTCCAGTGAACAAGTACCCGTGGCAATGCATCCTTCAGTGAACCCAGTGCCTGCGGCAATGCAGCCTCCAGTGAACCCACTGCCCGTGACACTGAAGATTCCAGAGAAGGCAGTACCTGCCGCACTGCACTTTCCAGTGAACTTAGTGCCCGTGGCACTGCACCATGCAGTGAACCCGGTTCCCGCTTGTATGCAGCCTCCAGTGAACCCAGTGCCCACAGCACTGCAGGCTCCAGTGAACCCACTGCCCGCAGCAATGCAGCCTCCAGTGAACACCGTGCACACGTCACTACATCCTGCAGTGAACCCAGTGGCCGAGGCACAGCAGCCTGCATTGAACCCAGTTCCCACTGCACTGCAGACTTCAGTGAAGTCAGTCCTGAGTGCGCTGCACCCTCCAGGTAACGCAGTGACCGCAGCACTGCAACATCCAGTAAACCCAGTTCCCGCCACACTGCAGCCTGCAGTGAACCCAGTGCCCGAAGGACAGCAGCCTGCAGTGAACCTAGTCCCCACAGCACTGCATCCTGCAGTGAACCCAGTGCCTGAGGCACTACATCCTCCAATGAACCCAGTGTCGGCGGCATTGTAGCCTCCAGTGAGCCTGGTGCAGGCGGCACGAAAGTTTGCGGCGAACGCTGTGCTCATGGCATGCACCCTGCAGTGAACCCCGTGCCCGCAGCACTGCAGCCTGCAGTGAACCCGGTGCCCGCGGCACTTCAGCCTCCAGTGAAGCCAGCCCTGAGTGCACTACACCCTTCAGTTAATGCAGTGACCGCAGCACTGCACCACCCAGTGAACCCATTTCCTGCCACACTGCATCCTGCATTGAGCCCAGTGCCCAGGGCACTGCAGCCTGCAGTGAAACCAGTGGCCACGGCACTGCACTGTCCAGTGAAGTCAGCGCACCCTGCACTGCACATTCCAGGGAACCCAGTGTCCACGGCATTGCAGCCTCCAGTGAACCCATCACCCATGGCAATGAACCCTCTTGTGAAACCAGTGCACGTGGCACAGCACCCTCCAGTGAACCCAGAGCCCGCAGCACTGCAGCCTCCAGTGAACCCATCGCCCATGGCACTGAACCCTCTTCTGAAACCAGTGCACGTGGCACAGCACCCTCCAGTGAAGCCAGTGCCCGCGGCACTGCAGCCTCCAGTTAACGGAGTGCGTGCAGCACTGCAGCTTCAACTGAACCCAGAGCCCATGGCACTGCACCCTCCAGGGAACAGAGTGCCCACGGCACTACAGCCTGCAGTGAACTCAGTGTCTGTGGCAGTGCAGCCTCCAGTGAACCAAGAGCCCGCAGAACTTCACCCTCCAGTGAAATCAGTGTTCGGTACACTGCACCCTCCAGTTAAAGCAGTGCCCGCAGCACTGAACCATCCAGTGAAAAAAGTGCCCGCGGTACTGCAGCATTCAGTGAACCCAGTGCCCGAGGCACTGTGCCCTGCAGTGAACCCAGTGCCCAAGGCACTGCAGCCCGCAGTGAACCCAGGGCCTGCGTGTCTCTACCCTCCAGTGAAGCCAGTGCCTGCGGCACTGCACCCTCCAGTGAACCAAGTGTCTGCGCAACTGCAGCCTCAAGTGAAGCCAGTGTCCACGGCACTGCACACTCTAGTAAAGCCAGTGTCTGCGCCACTGCAGCTTGCAGTGAAGCCAGGTCCCACAGCACTGGAGCCTCCAGTGAACCCAGTGACCGCTACAATGCAGCCTCCAGTGAACCCAGTGCCTGTGGCACTGCAGGCACCAGTGAAACCAGTTCACGTGGCACTGCAGTCTGCAGTGAACCAAGTGCCCATGGCACTGGAGCCTCCAGTGAACCACGTGCCCAAGGCAATGAATCCTCCCATGAATACAGTGCCCGCGGCACTGAAGCCTCCAGTGAACCCAGTGCACAAGGCACTGCAGCCTCCTGTGAACCCAGTGCCCGTGGCACTGCATCGTCCAGTAAACCCAGTGGCTGGGGCAATGCAGCCACCAGTGAATGCCTGCCCGAGGCACTGCAGGCTCCAGTGAACCCACTGCCAGGATCACTGCAGCCTCCAGTGAACTTACCACCCGAAGCACTACTGAATCCTGTGAACACATTGTCCAAAGCACTGCTGCCTTCAGTGAACCCACTGCCCGTGGCACTGCAGCCTCAAGTGTACCCAGTGTCCGTGGCACTGCAGGCTCCAGTAAAGCCAGTGCCCGATGCACTGCATCCTCCAGTGACCCCAGTGCCCATAGCACTGCAGCATCCAGTCATCTCATTTACCGGTGCTCTGCAGCCTGCAGTGAACCCAGTGCCCGTGGCACTGCACCCTACAGTGAACCCAGTACCCACTGCACTGCAGCCTCCAGTGAACCCACTGCCCGCGGCACTGCAGCTTCCAGTGAAGGCAATACTCACTGCACTGCACACTCCAGTGAACGCAGTGCCTGCAGCACTTCACCCTCCAGTGAACCCAGTGGCCAAGCACTGCAGCCTCCAGTGAACAAAGTGCCCATGGCAATGCATCCTGCAGTGAACCCAGTGCACGGGGCACTGCATCCTGTAATGCACCCAGTACCTGCGGCTGTGCATCCTCCAGTGAACACAGAGCCCACAACACTGCAGCCTCCAGTGAACCTCGTGCCTCAGGCACTTCAGCCACCAGTGAAGCAAGTGCCCACGGTGCTGCACCCTCCAGTGAACCCAGTGCCCGTGGCACTGCTTCATCCAGTGAACACAGTGCCCATTGCACTGCAGCATCCAGTGAACACAATGCGCGAGGCACTACAGCCCCAGTGAACCCAGTGCCCGCAGTTTGCAGCCTCCAGTGAACCCAGTGCCCGCAGCACTGGATCCGCCAGTGAATCCAGTGGCAGTGGCACTCCAGCCTCCAGTGCCCCATGACCGCGGCACTGCAGCCTCCAGTACCCCAGTGCTCACGGCACAGAGCCTCTAGGCTCTGTGCTCGCGGCACAGACCCTCCAGTTCCTGACGCCACTCACCATATCTGAAGGCGCTCCCCGTGCCTGAAGGCACTCCCTTGGCCTGAATGGCATAGGTAATCTCTGAAGCTGCACCCCTGCCTGAGGGCATTCTCTGTGTCTCCTTGAGTTCCCTGTGCATGATGGGGCATCCCTTGGTGAAAGGCACATGTGCTCCCTTGCCCGAATTGCACAGGAGCTCGCTGTGCCTGAAGACTCGCCCCATGCCTGAAGAAGCTCCCAGTGCCTGAAGGCAAGCCCCATGCCTGAAGGCGCTCCCCTTGACTCAAGGGCACAGGAACTCCGTGAAGGCTTGCGCCATGCCTGATGGTGCACCCCTCCCCTGAGGGTGCCGTGTGCCTGATGGCGAGCCCAGTGCCTGACGTCTCGCCCTGTGCCTGAAGAGCACAGAGGCTCCGCGTGCCTGATGTCGTGCCCTGTGCACGAAGCCGCTCACTGTACCTGAAGGTGCTCCCAGTGCCCGAAGACAAGCCCCATGGTTGAAGGCGTGCACCGTGCCTGAAAATGTTCCCTGGGCCCGAAGCCGCTCCCTGTTCCTGAAGGCACGCCTCTTGCCTGAAACAGCTCCACGTGCCTGTACTCAAGCCTCTTGCATGAAGGCGAGCCCCGTGCCCGAAGCCTTGCCCCGTGCGTGAAGCCCCGCCTGGTGCCTGAAGGCACACCCCTCGCCTGAAGGCACGCCCCGTGCCTGAATTGCACGGGCATGCCCAGTGCCTGAGGGCATGCCCAGCGACTGAAGTCGGTCACCCCCGATGACTGAGTCATGCCCAGCGAACGAAGTCACTCCCAAAGTCACTCCAAGTGACTGAAGTCAAAGTCACTCCCAGTGAAGGAAGTTACTCCCAAAGTCCTTCCAAGCGACAGAAGCCTCTCCTCCCGATGTCACTCCCAGTGACGAAAGTCACTCGCTATGTCACTCCCAAGTGAGGGAAGCCTCTCCCAAAGTCACTCCCCGTGACAGAAGTCACTCCCGATGTCACTCCCAGTGACGCAAGTCACTCCCGAATTCACAACCAGTGACGGAAGTCCCTCTCGAAGTCCCTCTCCCAGTGACGGAAGTCACTCCCGAAGTCATTCCCAGGGACTGAAGTCAAAGCCACTCCCAGCTGCTGATCCAGCTGCTGAGGTCATCGTTACTCCCAGTGACGGAAGGAAATGTCACACTCGGTGTCTGAAGTGACTCCTAGTGACTGCAGTCGTCACTCCCACTCCCAGTGCCTGAAGTCTTCACTGCCAGTGCCTGAAGTCGGCACTCCCAGTGCCTGAAGGAATTGCAGGGGAAGGACCGAGAGAGCCAGACGCAGAATTCCAAGCAGCGCCTCCAGGCTCTGTGGTCTCGGCACGGAAACTCCCGGGGAAAGACAGAGACAGAGGGAGACACAGAATCCCATGCAGCCCCCAGGCTCTGTGCTCTCACCACAGAGCCTCCTGGGGAAGGACAGAGAGGGAGGCACAGAATCCCAAGCAGCCCCTCCAGGCTCTGTGCTCGCAGCACAGAGCCTCCAGTTCCTGAAGCCACTCACCATGCCTGAAGGCACTCCCCGTGCCTGAATGCGCTCCCCGTTCCTGAAGGCATTCCCTTTGCCTGAAGGCACAAGCGCTCTCTGAGGGCGCACCCCGTGGGTGACGGCGCACCCCTTGCCTGAGGGCGCCCTGCGCCTGAGGGCGAGCCCAGTGCCTGATGACGCGCCCTGTGCCCGAAGAGCACAGGGGCTCCCCGTGCCTGAAGTCGCACCCCGTGCATGAAGCCGCTCACTGTACCTGGAGGTGCTCCCAGGGCCTGAAGACAAGCTCCATGGTTGAAGGTGCGCCCCGTGCTGGAAAACGCTCCATGTGCCCGAAGGGGCTCCTGTTCCTGAAGGCATGCCTCTTGCCTGAAACAGCTCCACGTGTCTGTACTAAAGCCCCTTGCCTGCAGGCAAGGCCCGTGCCTGAAGGAAAGCCCTGTGCCTGAAGCCTTGCCCCACGCATGAAGCCCCGCCCAGGGCCTGAAGGCACGCCCCTGGCCTGAAGGCATGCCCCATGCCCGAAGGCTTGCCCCATGCGTGAATTCTCACCCTGTGCCTGAAGTCTAGCCCCCCGCCTGAAGGGCACAGGCACGCTCAGGGCCCGAGGGCATGCCCAGGGACTGAAGTCAGTCACTCCCAATGACTGAAGTCACTCCTAGTGACGGAAGTCCCTCGCAAAGACACACACAGTGACGGAAGTCCCACTCGAAGTCACTCCCACGGACGGAAGTCACTCCCGAAGTCACCCCCAGGGACTGAAGTCACTCCTGACGTCACTCCCAGTGCCTGAAGTCCGCAATCCCAGTTCCTGGAGGAACTGGAGGGGAAGGACAGAGAGAGGGAGACACAGAATTCCAAGCAGCCTCCAGGCTCTGTGGTCTCGGCACAGAAACTCCTGGGGAAAGAGAGAGACAGAGGGAGACACACAATCCCAGGCAGCCTCCAGCTCTGTGCTCCAACCAGAGACCCCTGGGGAAAAACAGACAGGGAGACTCAGAATCCCAAGCAGCCCATCCAGGCTCCAGTGCCAGCCGTACCGGGGCACAGGACGCCCCAGCGACCGCGGGACTGGGGCTTCCGGTGACCCGAGGGACCGCGGCCCTGGAGCCTCCAGGGACCACAGTGCCCACGTCACTGCAGACTCCAATGAACCCAGTGCCCGCGGCACTGCGGCCTCCAGGGAGCCCAGCGCCCGCGGCACTGCACACTCGAGTGAACGCTGTGCCCGCGACACAGCAGTCAGCCGTGAACCAAGCGCCTGAGGCACTGCAGCGTGCAGTGAACCCAGTGCCCTCTGCACTGCAGCCTCCAGTGAACACACTGCCCGCGACACTGCAGCTTCCAGTGAAGGCAGTGCCCGATGCACTGCACCCTCCAGTGAACGCAGTGCCTGCGGCAGTTCACCCCCAGTGAACCCATGGCCGTTGCACGGCACGCTCCAGCGAACCCAGTGCCCAAGGCACTGCACCCTCCAGTAAACCCAGTGCCCGCGGCACTGCAAATTCGAGTGAACCCAGTGCCCAAGGCACTGCAGCGTCCAGTGAACCCAGTGCCCGCGGCACTGCACCCACCAGGGAACCCAGTGCCCGTTGCACTGCAGTCTGCAGTGAAACCAGTGCCCGCGGCACTGCACCCTCCAGTGAACCCAGTGCCCGCGGCACTGCACCCTCCACTGAACCCAGTGCCAGCGGCACTGCAGCATGCAGTGAACCCAGCGCCAGCGGCACTGCAGCATGCAGTGAATCCAGTGCCAGTGGCCCTGCAGCATGCAGTGAATCCAGTGCCAGTGGCACTGCAGCATGCAGTGAATCCAGTGCCCGCGGCACTGCAGTCTGCAGTGAATCCAGTGCCCGCGGCACTGCAGTCTGCAGGGAATCCAGTGCCCGCGGCACTGCAACCTCCAGTGAACCCAGTGCCAGCGGCACTGCAGCATGCAGTAAATCCAGTGCCAGGGGCTTGCAGCTAGCAGTGAATCCAGTGCCAGTGGCACTGGAGTCTGCAGTGAATCCAGTGCCCCTGGCACTGCACCCTCCAGTGAACCCAGTGCCAGCGGCACTGCACGCTCTAGTGAACCCTTTGCCAGCGGCATTGCAGCATGCAGTGAATTCAGTGCCAGCGGCACTGCAGCATGCAGTGAATCCAGTGCCAGCGGCACTGCAGCATGCAGTGAATCCAGTGCCAGCGGCACTGCAGCATGCAGTGAATCCAGTGCCGGCGGCACTGCAGCATGCAGTGAATCCAGTGCCAGTGGCACTGCTGCATGCAGTGAATCCAGGGCCAGTGGCACGGGAGTCTGCAGTGTATCCAGTGCCAGTGGCACTGCACCCTCCAGTGAACCCAGTGCCAGCGGCACTGCACCCTCCAGTGAACCCAGTGCCAGCGGCACTGCAGCATGCAGTGAATCCAGTGCCAGGGCACTGCAGCTAGCAGTGAATCCAGTGCCAGTGGCACTGGAGTCTGCAGTGAATCCAGTGCCCCTGGCACTGCACCCTCCAGTGAACCCAGTGCCAGCGGCACTGCACGCTCTAGTGAACCCATTGCCAGCGGCACTGCAGCATGCAGTGAATCCAGTGCCAGCGGCACTGCAGCATGCAGTGAATCCAGTGCCAGCGGCACTGCAGCATGCAGTGAATCCAGTGCCAGCGGCACTGCAGCATGCAGTGAATCCAGTGCCAGCGGCACTGCAGCATGCAGTGAATCCAGTGCCAGTGGCACTGCTGCATGCAGTGAATCCAGTGCCAGTGGCACTGCAGTCTGCAGTGAACCCAGTGTCCGCGGCACTGCACCCTCCAGTGAACCCAGTGCCAGCGGCACTGCAGCATGCAGTGCAGTGAGGGGCATCCTAGCAGTGAATCCAGTGCCAGTGGCACTGCAGCAGTGAATCCAGTGAATCCAGTGCCCAGTGCCAGCGGCACTGCACCAGTGAATCCAGTGCCAGTGGCACTGCAGCATGCAGTGCCAGTGCCGAAGCACACTGCACCGTCCAGTGAACCCAGTGCCAGCAGCACTGCAGTCTGCAGTGAACCCAGTGTCCGCGGCACTGCACCCTCCAGTGAACCCAGTGCCAGCGGCACTGCAGCATGCAGTGAATCCAGTTTCAGGGGCACTGAAGCTAGCAGTGAATCCAGTGCCAGTGGCACTGGAGTCTGCAGTGAATCCAGTGCCCCTGGCACTGCACCCTCCAGTGAACCCAGTGCCAGCGGCACTGCACGCTCTAGTGAACCCATTGCCAGCGGCACTGCAGCATGCAGTGAATCCAGTGCCAGCGGCACTGCAGCATGCAGTGAATCCAGTGCCAGCGGCACTGCAGCATGCAGTGAATCCAGTGCCAGCGGCACTGCAGCATGCAGTGAATCCAGTGCCAGCGGCACTGCTGCATGCAGTGAATCCAGTGCCAGTGGCACTGGAGTCTGCAGTGTATCCAGTGCCAGTGGCACTGCAGCATGCAGTGAATCCAGTGCCAGTGGCACTGCACCCTCCAGTGAACCCAGTGCCAGCAGCACTGCAGTCTGCAGTGAACCCAGTGTCCGCGGCACTGCACCCTCCAGTGAACCCAGTGCCAGCGGCACTGCAGCATGCAGTGAATCCAGTGCCAGGGGCACTGCAGCTAGCAGTGAATCGAGTGCCAGTGGCACTGGAGTCTGCAGTGAATCCAGTGTCCGCGGCACTGCACCCTCCAGTGAACCCAGTGCCAGCGGCACTGCATCATGCAGTGAATCCAGTGCCAGTGGCACTGCAGCATGCAGTGAATCCAGTGCCAGGGGCACTGCACCCTCCAGTGAAGCAAGTGCTCGCGGCACTGCACCGTCCAGTGAACCCAGTGCCAGCAGCACTGCAGTCTGCAGTGAACCCAGTGTCCGCGGCACTGCACCCTCCAGTGAACCCAGTGCCAGCGGCACTGCAGCATGCAGTGAATCCAGTTTCAGGGGCACTGAAGCTAGCAGTGAATCCAGTGCCAGTGGCACTGGAGTCTGCATTGAATCCAGTGCCCCTGGCACTGCACCCTCCAGTGAACCCAGTGCCAGCGGCACTGCACGCTCTAGTGAACCCATTGCCAGCGGCAGTGCAGCATGCAGTGAATCCAGTGCCAGGGGCACTTCAGCATGCAGTGAATCCAGTGCCAGTGGCACTGCAGCATGCAGTGAACCCAGTGCCAGCGGCACTGCAGCATGCAGTGAATCCAGTGCCAGGGGCACTGCAGCATGCAGTGAAGCCAGTGCCAGTGGCACTGCAGCATGCAGCGAATCCAGTGACCGCGGCACTGCACCCTCCAGTGAACCCAGTGTCCGTGGCACTGCACCCTCCAGTGAACCCAGTGCCAGCGGCACTGGAGTCTGCAGTGAATCCAGTGCCCGCGGCACTGCACCCTCCAGTGAAACCAGTGCCAGCGGCACTGCACCCTCCAGTGAACCCAGTGACCGCGGCACTGCAACCTCCAGTGAACTCAGTTCCCGCGGCACTGCACCCTCCAGTGAACACAGTGCCAGCGGCACTGCAGCCTGCAGTGAACCCAGTGCCTGTGACACTGCAGTCTGCAGTGAATCCAGTGCCCGCGGCAGTGCACCGTACAGTGAACACAGTGCCTTCGGCACCGCAGCCTCCAGTGCCCCGGTGACCATGGCACTGCAGCCACCGGTACCCCAGTGCCCTCGGCCCATACCCTCCAGCTCTTGAAGCCACTCACCGTGCCTGAAGGCCCTCCCCGTGCCTGAACGCACTCCCGGTGCCTGTAGTCACTCCCATTGCCTGAATGGCATGGGTAATCTCTGAAGCTGCACCCCTGCCTGAGGGCGTTCTCTGTGTCTCCTTGAGTTCCCTGTGCATGACGGGGCATCCCTTGGTGAAAGGCACATGTGCTCCCCTTGCCCGAATTGCACAGGAGCTCCCCGTGCCTGAAGACTCACCCCATGCCTGAAGAAGCTCCCAGTGCCTGAAGGCAAGCCCCATGCCTGAAGGCGCTCCCCTTGACTCAAGGGCACAGGGACTCCCTGAAGGCTTGCGCCATGCCTGCCGGTGCACCCCTCCCCTGAGGGTGCCGTGTGCCTGATGGCGAGCCCAGTGCCCGACGTCTCGCCCTGTGCCCGAAGAGCACAGAGGCTCCGCGTGCCTGACGTCGTGCCCTGTGCACGAAGCCGCTCACTGTACCTGAAGGTGCTCCCAGTGCCCGAAGACAAGCCCCATGGTTGAAGGCGTGCACCGTGCCTGAAAATGTTCCCTGGGCCCGAAGCCGCTCCCTGTTCCTGAAGGCACGCCTCTTGCCTGAAACAGCTCCACGTGCCTGTACTCAAGCCTCTTGCATGAAGGCGAGCCCCGTGCCCGAAGCCTTGCCCCGTGCGTGAAGCCCCGCCTGGTGCCTGAAGGCACACCCCTCGCCTGAAGGCACGCCCCGTGCCTGAATTGCACGGGCATGCCCAGTGCCTGAGGGCATGCCCAGCGACTGAAGTCGGTCACCCCCGATGACTGAGTCATGCCCAGCGAACGAAGTCACTCCCAAAGTCACTCCAAGTGACTGAAGTCAAAGTCACTCCCAGTGAAGGAAGTTACTCCCAAAGTCCTTCCAAGCGACAGAAGCCTCTCCTCCCGATGTCACTCCCAGTGACGAAAGTCACTCGCTATGTCACTCCCAAGTGAGGGAAGCCTCTCCCAAAGTCACTCCCCGTGACAGAAGTCACTCCCGATGTCACTCCCAGTGACGCAAGTCACTCCCGAATTCACAACCAGTGACGGAAGTCCCTCTCGAAGTCCCTCTCCCAGTGACGGAAGTCACTCCCGAAGTCATTCCCAGGGACTGAAGTCAAAGCCACTCCCAGCTGCTGATCCAGCTGCTGAGGTCATCGTTACTCCCAGTGACGGAAGGAAATGTCACACTCGGTGTCTGAAGTGACTCCTAGTGACTGCAGTCGTCACTCCCACTCCCAGTGCCTGAAGTCCTCACTGCCAGTGCCTGAAGTCGGCACTCCCAGTGCCTGAAGGAATTGCAGGGGAAGGACCGAGAGAGCCAGACGCAGAATTCCAAGCAGCGCCTCCAGGCTCTGTGGTCTCGGCACGGAAACTCCCGGGGAAAGACAGAGACAGAGGGAGACACAGAATCCCATGCAGCCCCCAGGCTCTGTGCTCTCACCACAGAGCCTCCTGGGGAAGGACAGAGAGGGAGGCACAGAATCCCAAGCAGCCCCTCCAGGCTCTGTGCTCGCAGCACAGAGCCTCCAGTTCCTGAAGCCACTCACCATGCCTGAAGGCACTCCCCGTGCCTGAATGCGCTCCCCGTTCCTGAAGGCATTCCCTTTGCCTGAAGGCACAAGCGCTCTCCGAGGGCGCACCCCGTGGGTGACGGCGCACCCCTTGCCTGAGGGCGCCCTGCGCCTGAGGGCGAGCCCAGTGCCTGATGACGCGCCCTGTGCCCGAAGAGCACAGGGGCTCCCCGTGCCTGAAGTCGCACCCCGTGCATGAAGCCGCTCACTGTACCTGGAGGTGCTCCCAGGGCCTGAAGACAAGCTCCATGGTTGAAGGTGCGCCCCGTGCTGGAAAACGCTCCATGTGCCCGAAGGGGCTCCTGTTCCTGAAGGCATGCCTCTTGCCTGAAACAGCTCCACGTGTCTGTACTAAAGCCCCTTGCCTGCAGGCAAGGCCCGTGCCTGAAGGAAAGCCCTGTGCCTGAAGCCTTGCCCCACGCATGAAGCCCCGCCCAGGGCCTGAAGGCACGCCCCTGGCCTGAAGGCATGCCCCATGCCCGAAGGCTTGCCCCATGCGTGAATTCTCACCCTGTGCCTGAAGTCTAGCCCCCCGCCTGAAGGGCACAGGCACGCTCAGGGCCCGAGGGCATGCCCAGGGACTGAAGTCAGTCACTCCCAATGACTGAAGTCACTCCTAGTGACGGAAGTCCCTCGCAAAGACACACACAGTGACGGAAGTCCCACTCGAAGTCACTCCCACGGACGGAAGTCACTCCCGAAGTCACCCCCAGGGACTGAAGTCACTCCTGACGTCACTCCCAGTGCCTGAAGTCCGCAATCCCAGTTCCTGGAGGAACTGGAGGGGAAGGACAGAGAGAGGGAGACACAGAATTCCAAGCAGCCTCCAGGCTCTGTGGTCTCGGCACAGAAACTCCTGGGGAAAGAGAGAGACAGAGGGAGACACACAATCCCAGGCAGCCTCCAGCTCTGTGCTCCAACCAGAGACCCCTGGGGAAAAACAGACAGGGAGACTCAGAATCCCAAGCAGCCCATCCAGGCTCCAGTGCCAGCCGTACCGGGGCACAGGACGCCCCAGCGACCGCGGGACTGGGGCTTCCGGTGACCCGAGGGACCGCGGCCCTGGAGCCTCCAGGGACCACAGTGCCCACGTCACTGCAGACTCCAATGAACCCAGTGCCCGCGGCACTGCGGCCTCCAGGGAGCCCAGCGCCCGCGGCACTGCACACTCGAGTGAACGCTGTGCCCGCGACACAGCAGTCAGCCGTGAACCAAGCGCCTGAGGCACTGCAGCGTGCAGTGAACCCAGTGCCCTCTGCACTGCAGCCTCCAGTGAACACACTGCCCGCGACACTGCAGCTTCCAGTGAAGGCAGTGCCCGATGCACTGCACCCTCCAGTGAACGCAGTGCCTGCGGCAGTTCACCCCCAGTGAACCCATGGCCGTTGCACGGCACGCTCCAGCGAACCCAGTGCCCAAGGCACTGCACCCTCCAGTAAACCCAGTGCCCGCGGCACTGCAAATTCGAGTGAACCCAGTGCCCAAGGCACTGCAGCGTCCAGTGAACCCAGTGCCCGCGGCACTGCACCCACCAGGGAACCCAGTGCCCGTTGCACTGCAGTCTGCAGTGAAACCAGTGCCCGCGGCACTGCACCCTCCAGTGAACCCAGTGCCCGCGGCACTGCACCCTCCACTGAACCCAGTGCCAGCGGCACTGCAGCATGCAGTGAACCCAGCGCCAGCGGCACTGCAGCATGCAGTGAATCCAGTGCCAGTGGCCCTGCAGCATGCAGTGAATCCAGTGCCAGTGGCACTGCAGCATGCAGTGAATCCAGTGCCCGCGGCACTGCAGTCTGCAGTGAATCCAGTGCCCGCGGCACTGCAGTCTGCAGGGAATCCAGTGCCCGCGGCACTGCAACCTCCAGTGAACCCAGTGCCAGCGGCACTGCAGCATGCAGTAAATCCAGTGCCAGGGGCTTGCAGCTAGCAGTGAATCCAGTGCCAGTGGCACTGGAGTCTGCAGTGAATCCAGTGCCCCTGGCACTGCACCCTCCAGTGAACCCAGTGCCAGCGGCACTGCACGCTCTAGTGAACCCTTTGCCAGCGGCATTGCAGCATGCAGTGAATTCAGTGCCAGCGGCACTGCAGCATGCAGTGAATCCAGTGCCAGCGGCACTGCAGCATGCAGTGAATCCAGTGCCAGCGGCACTGCAGCATGCAGTGAATCCAGTGCCGGTGACACTGCAGCATGCAGTGAATCCATTGCCAGTGGCACTGCACCCTCCAGTGGACCCAGTGCCAGCGGCACTGCACCCTCCAGTGAACCCAGTGTCCGCGGCACTGCACCCTCCAGTGAACCCAGTGCCAGCGGCACTGCAGCATGCAGTGAATCCAGCGCCAGGGGCACTGCAGCTAGCAGTGAATCCAGTGCCAGTGGCACTGGAGTCTGCAGTGAATCCAGTGCCCCTGGCACTGCACCCTCCAGTGAACCCAGTGCCAGGGTCACTGCACGCTCTAGTGAACCCATTGCCAGCAGCACTGCAGCATGCAGTGAATCCAGTGCCAGCGGCACTGCAGCATGCAGTGAATCCAGTGCCAGCGGCACTGCAGCATGCAGTGAATCCAGTGCCAGCGGCACTGCAGCATGCAGTGAATCCAGTGCCAGCGGCACTGCTGCATGCAGTGAATCCAGTGCCAGTGGCACTGGAGTCTGCAGTGTATCCAGTGCCAGTGGCACTGCAGCATGCAGTGAATCCAGTGCCAGTGGCACTGCACCCTCCAGTGAACCCAGTGCCAGCAGCACTGCAGTCTGCAGTGAACCCAGTGTCCGCGGCACTGCACCCTCCAGTGAACCCAGTGCCAGCGGCACTGCAGCATGCAGTGAATCCAGTGCCAGGGGCACTGCAGCTAGCAGTGAATCGAGTGCCAGTGGCACTGGAGTCTGCAGTGAATCCAGTGTCCGCGGCACTGCACCCTCCAGTGAACCCAGTGCCAGCGGCACTGCATCATGCAGTGAATCCAGTGCCAGTGGCACTGCAGCATGCAGTGAATCCAGTGCCAGGGGCACTGCACCCTCCAGTGAAGCAAGTGCTCGCGGCACTGCACCGTCCAGTGAACCCAGTGCCAGCAGCACTGCAGTCTGCAGTGAACCCAGTGTCCGCGGCACTGCACCCTCCAGTGAACCCAGTGCCAGCGGCACTGCAGCATGCAGTGAATCCAGTTTCAGGGGCACTGAAGCTAGCAGTGAATCCAGTGCCAGTGGCACTGGAGTCTGCATTGAATCCAGTGCCCCTGGCACTGCACCCTCCAGTGAACCCAGTGCCAGCGGCACTGCACGCTCTAGTGAACCCATTGCCAGCGGCAGTGCAGCATGCAGTGAATCCAGTGCCAGGGGCACTTCAGCATGCAGTGAATCCAGTGCCAGTGGCACTGCAGCATGCAGTGAACCCAGTGCCAGCGGCACTGCAGCATGCAGTGAATCCAGTGCCAGGGGCACTGCAGCATGCAGTGAAGCCAGTGCCAGTGGCACTGCAGCATGCAGCGAATCCAGTGACCGCGGCACTGCACCCTCCAGTGAACCCAGTGTCCGTGGCACTGCACCCTCCAGTGAACCCAGTGCCAGCGGCACTGGAGTCTGCAGTGAATCCAGTGCCCGCGGCACTGCACCCTCCAGTGAAACCAGTGCCAGCGGCACTGCACCCTCCAGTGAACCCAGTGACCGCGGCACTGCAACCTCCAGTGAACTCAGTTCCCGCGGCACTGCACCCTCCAGTGAACACAGTGCCAGCGGCACTGCAGCCTGCAGTGAACCCAGTGCCTGTGACACTGCAGTCTGCAGTGAATCCAGTGCCCGCGGCAGTGCACCGTACAGTGAACACAGTGCCTTCGGCACCGCAGCCTCCAGTGCCCCGGTGACCATGGCACTGCAGCCACCGGTACCCCAGTGCCCTCGGCCCATACCCTCCAGCTCTTGAAGCCACTCACCGTGCCTGAAGGCCCTCCCCGTGCCTGAACGCACTCCCGGTGCCTGTAGTCACTCCCATTGCCTGAATGGCATGGGTAATCTCTGAAGCTGCACCCCTGCCTGAGGGCGTTCTCTGTGTCTCCTTGAGTTCCCTGTGCATGACGGGGCATCCCTTGGTGAAAGGCACATGTGCTCCCCTTGCCCGAATTGCACAGGAGCTCCCCGTGCCTGAAGACTCACCCCATGCCTGAAGAAGCTCCCAGTGCCTGAAGGCAAGCCCCATGCCTGAAGGCGCTCCCCTTGACTCAAGGGCACAGGGACTCCCTGAAGGCTTGCGCCATGCCTGCCGGTGCACCCCTCCCCTGAGGGTGCCGTGTGCCTGATGGCGAGCCCAGTGCCCGACGTCTCGCCCTGTGCCCGAAGAGCACAGAGGCTCCGCGTGCCTGACGTCGTGCCCTGTGCACGAAGCCGCTCACTGTACCTGAAGGTGCTCCCAGTGCCCGAAGACAAGCCCCATGGTTGAAGGCGTGCACCGTGCCTGAAAATGTTCCCTGGGCCCGAAGCCGCTCCCTGTTCCTGAAGGCACGCCTCTTGCCTGAAACAGCTCCACGTGCCTGTACTCAAGCCTCTTGCATGAAGGCGAGCCCCGTGCCCGAAGCCTTGCCCCGTGCGTGAAGCCCCGCCTGGTGCCTGAAGGCACACCCCTCGCCTGAAGGCACGCCCCGTGCCTGAATTGCACGGGCATGCCCAGTGCCTGAGGGCATGCCCAGCGACTGAAGTCGGTCACCCCCGATGACTGAGTCATGCCCAGCGAACGAAGTCACTCCCAAAGTCACTCCAAGTGACTGAAGTCAAAGTCACTCCCAGTGAAGGAAGTTACTCCCAAAGTCCTTCCAAGCGACAGAAGCCTCTCCTCCCGATGTCACTCCCAGTGACGAAAGTCACTCGCTATGTCACTCCCAAGTGAGGGAAGCCTCTCCCAAAGTCACTCCCCGTGACAGAAGTCACTCCCGATGTCACTCCCAGTGACGCAAGTCACTCCCGAATTCACAACCAGTGACGGAAGTCCCTCTCGAAGTCCCTCTCCCAGTGACGGAAGTCACTCCCGAAGTCATTCCCAGGGACTGAAGTCAAAGCCACTCCCAGCTGCTGATCCAGCTGCTGAGGTCATCGTTACTCCCAGTGACGGAAGGAAATGTCACACTCGGTGTCTGAAGTGACTCCTAGTGACTGCAGTCGTCACTCCCACTCCCAGTGCCTGAAGTCCTCACTGCCAGTGCCTGAAGTCGGCACTCCCAGTGCCTGAAGGAATTGCAGGGGAAGGACCGAGAGAGCCAGACGCAGAATTCCAAGCAGCGCCTCCAGGCTCTGTGGTCTCGGCACGGAAACTCCCGGGGAAAGACAGAGACAGAGGGAGACACAGAATCCCATGCAGCCCCCAGGCTCTGTGCTCTCACCACAGAGCCTCCTGGGGAAGGACAGAGAGGGAGGCACAGAATCCCAAGCAGCCCCTCCAGGCTCTGTGCTCGCAGCACAGAGCCTCCAGTTCCTGAAGCCACTCACCATGCCTGAAGGCACTCCCCGTGCCTGAATGCGCTCCCCGTTCCTGAAGGCATTCCCTTTGCCTGAAGGCACAAGCGCTCTCCGAGGGCGCACCCCGTGGGTGACGGCGCACCCCTTGCCTGAGGGCGCCCTGCGCCTGAGGGCGAGCCCAGTGCCTGATGACGCGCCCTGTGCCCGAAGAGCACAGGGGCTCCCCGTGCCTGAAGTCGCACCCCGTGCATGAAGCCGCTCACTGTACCTGGAGGTGCTCCCAGGGCCTGAAGACAAGCTCCATGGTTGAAGGTGCGCCCCGTGCTGGAAAACGCTCCATGTGCCCGAAGGGGCTCCTGTTCCTGAAGGCATGCCTCTTGCCTGAAACAGCTCCACGTGTCTGTACTAAAGCCCCTTGCCTGCAGGCAAGGCCCGTGCCTGAAGGAAAGCCCTGTGCCTGAAGCCTTGCCCCACGCATGAAGCCCCGCCCAGGGCCTGAAGGCACGCCCCTGGCCTGAAGGCATGCCCCATGCCCGAAGGCTTGCCCCATGCGTGAATTCTCACCCTGTGCCTGAAGTCTAGCCCCCCGCCTGAAGGGCACAGGCACGCTCAGGGCCCGAGGGCATGCCCAGGGACTGAAGTCAGTCACTCCCAATGACTGAAGTCACTCCTAGTGACGGAAGTCCCTCGCAAAGACACACACAGTGACGGAAGTCCCACTCGAAGTCACTCCCACGGACGGAAGTCACTCCCGAAGTCACCCCCAGGGACTGAAGTCACTCCTGACGTCACTCCCAGTGCCTGAAGTCCGCAATCCCAGTTCCTGGAGGAACTGGAGGGGAAGGACAGAGAGAGGGAGACACAGAATTCCAAGCAGCCTCCAGGCTCTGTGGTCTCGGCACAGAAACTCCTGGGGAAAGAGAGAGACAGAGGGAGACACACAATCCCAGGCAGCCTCCAGCTCTGTGCTCCAACCAGAGACCCCTGGGGAAAAACAGACAGGGAGACTCAGAATCCCAAGCAGCCCATCCAGGCTCCAGTGCCAGCCGTACCGGGGCACAGGACGCCCCAGCGACCGCGGGACTGGGGCTTCCGGTGACCCGAGGGACCGCGGCCCTGGAGCCTCCAGGGACCACAGTGCCCACGTCACTGCAGACTCCAATGAACCCAGTGCCCGCGGCACTGCGGCCTCCAGGGAGCCCAGCGCCCGCGGCACTGCACACTCGAGTGAACGCTGTGCCCGCGACACAGCAGTCAGCCGTGAACCAAGCGCCTGAGGCACTGCAGCGTGCAGTGAACCCAGTGCCCTCTGCACTGCAGCCTCCAGTGAACACACTGCCCGCGACACTGCAGCTTCCAGTGAAGGCAGTGCCCGATGCACTGCACCCTCCAGTGAACGCAGTGCCTGCGGCAGTTCACCCCCAGTGAACCCATGGCCGTTGCACGGCACGCTCCAGCGAACCCAGTGCCCAAGGCACTGCACCCTCCAGTAAACCCAGTGCCCGCGGCACTGCAAATTCGAGTGAACCCAGTGCCCAAGGCACTGCAGCGTCCAGTGAACCCAGTGCCCGCGGCACTGCACCCACCAGGGAACCCAGTGCCCGTTGCACTGCAGTCTGCAGTGAAACCAGTGCCCGCGGCACTGCACCCTCCAGTGAACCCAGTGCCCGCGGCACTGCACCCTCCACTGAACCCAGTGCCAGCGGCACTGCAGCATGCAGTGAACCCAGCGCCAGCGGCACTGCAGCATGCAGTGAATCCAGTGCCAGTGGCCCTGCAGCATGCAGTGAATCCAGTGCCAGTGGCACTGCAGCATGCAGTGAATCCAGTGCCCGCGGCACTGCAGTCTGCAGTGAATCCAGTGCCCGCGGCACTGCAGTCTGCAGGGAATCCAGTGCCCGCGGCACTGCAACCTCCAGTGAACCCAGTGCCAGCGGCACTGCAGCATGCAGTAAATCCAGTGCCAGGGGCTTGCAGCTAGCAGTGAATCCAGTGCCAGTGGCACTGGAGTCTGCAGTGAATCCAGTGCCCCTGGCACTGCACCCTCCAGTGAACCCAGTGCCAGCGGCACTGCACGCTCTAGTGAACCCTTTGCCAGCGGCATTGCAGCATGCAGTGAATTCAGTGCCAGCGGCACTGCAGCATGCAGTGAATCCAGTGCCAGCGGCACTGCAGCATGCAGTGAATCCAGTGCCAGCGGCACTGCAGCATGCAGTGAATCCAGTGCCGGTGACACTGCAGCATGCAGTGAATCCATTGCCAGTGGCACTGCACCCTCCAGTGGACCCAGTGCCAGCGGCACTGCACCCTCCAGTGAACCCAGTGTCCGCGGCACTGCACCCTCCAGTGAACCCAGTGCCAGCGGCACTGCAGCATGCAGTGAATCCAGCGCCAGGGGCACTGCAGCTAGCAGTGAATCCAGTGCCAGTGGCACTGGAGTCTGCAGTGAATCCAGTGCCCCTGGCACTGCACCCTCCAGTGAACCCAGTGCCAGGGTCACTGCACGCTCTAGTGAACCCATTGCCAGCAGCACTGCAGCATGCAGTGAATCCAGTGCCAGCGGCACTGCAGCATGCAGTGAATCCAGTGCCAGCGGCACTGCAGCATGCAGTGAATCCAGTGCCAGCGGCACTGCAGCATGCAGTGAATCCAGTGCCAGCGGCACTGCTGCATGCAGTGAATCCAGTGCCAGTGGCACTGGAGTCTGCAGTGTATCCAGTGCCAGTGGCACTGCAGCATGCAGTGAATCCAGTGCCAGTGGCACTGCACCCTCCAGTGAACCCAGTGCCAGCAGCACTGCAGTCTGCAGTGAACCCAGTGTCCGCGGCACTGCACCCTCCAGTGAACCCAGTGCCAGCGGCACTGCAGCATGCAGTGAATCCAGTGCCAGGGGCACTGCAGCTAGCAGTGAATCCAGTGCCAGTGGCACTGGAGTCTGCAGTGAATCCAGTGTCCGCGGCACTGCACCCTCCAGTGAACCCAGTGCCAGCGGCACTGCATCATGCAGTGAATCCAGTGCCAGTGGCACTGCAGCATGCAGTGAATCCAGTGCCAGGGGCACTGCACCCTCCAGTGAAGCAAGTGCTCGCGGCACTGCACCGTCCAGTGAACCCAGTGCCAGCAGCACTGCAGTCTGCAGTGAACCCAGTGTCCGCGGCACTGCACCCTCCAGTGAACCCAGTGCCAGCGGCACTGCAGCATGCAGTGAATCCAGTTTCAGGGGCACTGAAGCTAGCAGTGAATCCAGTGCCAGTGGCACTGGAGTCTGCATTGAATCCAGTGCCCCTGGCACTGCACCCTCCAGTGAACCCAGTGCCAGCGGCACTGCACGCTCTAGTGAACCCATTGCCAGCGGCAGTGCAGCATGCAGTGAATCCAGTGCCAGGGGCACTTCAGCATGCAGTGAATCCAGTGCCAGTGGCACTGCAGCATGCAGTGAACCCAGTGCCAGCGGCACTGCAGCATGCAGTGAATCCAGTGCCAGGGGCACTGCAGCATGCAGTGAAGCCAGTGCCAGTGGCACTGCAGCATGCAGCGAATCCAGTGACCGCGGCACTGCACCCTCCAGTGAACCCAGTGTCCGTGGCACTGCACCCTCCAGTGAACCCAGTGCCAGCGGCACTGGAGTCTGCAGTGAATCCAGTGCCCGCGGCACTGCACCCTCCAGTGAAACCAGTGCCAGCGGCACTGCACCCTCCAGTGAACCCAGTGGCAGTGAACCGCGGCACTGCAACCTCCAGTGAACTCAGTTCCCGCGGCACTGCACCCTCCAGTGAACACAGTGCCAGCGGCACTGCAGCCTGCAGTGAACCCAGTGCCTGTGACACTGCAGTCTGCAGTGAATCCAGTGCCCGCGGCAGTGCACCGTACAGTGAACACAGTGCCTTCGGCACCGCAGCCTCCAGTGCCCCGGTGACCATGGCACTGCAGCCACCGGTACCCCAGTGCCCTCGGCCCATACCCTCCAGCTCTTGAAGCCACTCACCGTGCCTGAAGGCCCTCCCCGTGCCTGAACGCACTCCCGGTGCCTGTAGTCACTCCCATTGCCTGAATGGCATGGGTAATCTCTGAAGCTGCACCCCTGCCTGAGGGCGTTCTCTGTGTCTCCTTGAGTTCCCTGTGCATGACGGGGCATCCCTTGGTGAAAGGCACATGTGCTCCCCTTGCCCGAATTGCACAGGAGCTCCCCGTGCCTGAAGACTCACCCCATGCCTGAAGAAGCTCCCAGTGCCTGAAGGCAAGCCCCATGCCTGAAGGCGCTCCCCTTGACTCAAGGGCACAGGGACTCCCTGAAGGCTTGCGCCATGCCTGCCGGTGCACCCCTCCCCTGAGGGTGCCGTGTGCCTGATGGCGAGCCCAGTGCCCGACGTCTCGCCCTGTGCCCGAAGAGCACAGAGGCTCCGCGTGCCTGACGTCGTGCCCTGTGCACGAAGCCGCTCACTGTACCTGAAGGTGCTCCCAGTGCCCGAAGACAAGCCCCATGGTTGAAGGCGTGCACCGTGCCTGAAAATGTTCCCTGGGCCCGAAGCCGCTCCCTGTTCCTGAAGGCACGCCTCTTGCCTGAAACAGCTCCACGTGCCTGTACTCAAGCCTCTTGCATGAAGGCGAGCCCCGTGCCCGAAGCCTTGCCCCGTGCGTGAAGCCCCGCCTGGTGCCTGAAGGCACACCCCTCGCCTGAAGGCACGCCCCGTGCCTGAATTGCACGGGCATGCCCAGTGCCTGAGGGCATGCCCAGCGACTGAAGTCGGTCACCCCCGATGACTGAGTCATGCCCAGCGAACGAAGTCACTCCCAAAGTCACTCCAAGTGACTGAAGTCAAAGTCACTCCCAGTGAAGGAAGTTACTCCCAAAGTCCTTCCAAGCGACAGAAGCCTCTCCTCCCGATGTCACTCCCAGTGACGAAAGTCACTCGCTATGTCACTCCCAAGTGAGGGAAGCCTCTCCCAAAGTCACTCCCCGTGACAGAAGTCACTCCCGATGTCACTCCCAGTGACGCAAGTCACTCCCGAATTCACAACCAGTGACGGAAGTCCCTCTCGAAGTCCCTCTCCCAGTGACGGAAGTCACTCCCGAAGTCATTCCCAGGGACTGAAGTCAAAGCCACTCCCAGCTGCTGATCCAGCTGCTGAGGTCATCGTTACTCCCAGTGACGGAAGGAAATGTCACACTCGGTGTCTGAAGTGACTCCTAGTGACTGCAGTCGTCACTCCCACTCCCAGTGCCTGAAGTCCTCACTGCCAGTGCCTGAAGTCGGCACTCCCAGTGCCTGAAGGAATTGCAGGGGAAGGACCGAGAGAGCCAGACGCAGAATTCCAAGCAGCGCCTCCAGGCTCTGTGGTCTCGGCACGGAAACTCCCGGGGAAAGACAGAGACAGAGGGAGACACAGAATCCCATGCAGCCCCCAGGCTCTGTGCTCTCACCACAGAGCCTCCTGGGGAAGGACAGAGAGGGAGGCACAGAATCCCAAGCAGCCCCTCCAGGCTCTGTGCTCGCAGCACAGAGCCTCCAGTTCCTGAAGCCACTCACCATGCCTGAAGGCACTCCCCGTGCCTGAATGCGCTCCCCGTTCCTGAAGGCATTCCCTTTGCCTGAAGGCACAAGCGCTCTCCGAGGGCGCACCCCGTGGGTGACGGCGCACCCCTTGCCTGAGGGCGCCCTGCGCCTGAGGGCGAGCCCAGTGCCTGATGACGCGCCCTGTGCCCGAAGAGCACAGGGGCTCCCCGTGCCTGAAGTCGCACCCCGTGCATGAAGCCGCTCACTGTACCTGGAGGTGCTCCCAGGGCCTGAAGACAAGCTCCATGGTTGAAGGTGCGCCCCGTGCTGGAAAACGCTCCATGTGCCCGAAGGGGCTCCTGTTCCTGAAGGCATGCCTCTTGCCTGAAACAGCTCCACGTGTCTGTACTAAAGCCCCTTGCCTGCAGGCAAGGCCCGTGCCTGAAGGAAAGCCCTGTGCCTGAAGCCTTGCCCCACGCATGAAGCCCCGCCCAGGGCCTGAAGGCACGCCCCTGGCCTGAAGGCATGCCCCATGCCCGAAGGCTTGCCCCATGCGTGAATTCTCACCCTGTGCCTGAAGTCTAGCCCCCCGCCTGAAGGGCACAGGCACGCTCAGGGCCCGAGGGCATGCCCAGGGACTGAAGTCAGTCACTCCCAATGACTGAAGTCACTCCTAGTGACGGAAGTCCCTCGCAAAGACACACACAGTGACGGAAGTCCCACTCGAAGTCACTCCCACGGACGGAAGTCACTCCCGAAGTCACCCCCAGGGACTGAAGTCACTCCTGACGTCACTCCCAGTGCCTGAAGTCCGCAATCCCAGTTCCTGGAGGAACTGGAGGGGAAGGACAGAGAGAGGGAGACACAGAATTCCAAGCAGCCTCCAGGCTCTGTGGTCTCGGCACAGAAACTCCTGGGGAAAGAGAGAGACAGAGGGAGACACACAATCCCAGGCAGCCTCCAGCTCTGTGCTCCAACCAGAGACCCCTGGGGAAAAACAGACAGGGAGACTCAGAATCCCAAGCAGCCCATCCAGGCTCCAGTGCCAGCCGTACCGGGGCACAGGACGCCCCAGCGACCGCGGGACTGGGGCTTCCGGTGACCCGAGGGACCGCGGCCCTGGAGCCTCCAGGGACCACAGTGCCCACGTCACTGCAGACTCCAATGAACCCAGTGCCCGCGGCACTGCGGCCTCCAGGGAGCCCAGCGCCCGCGGCACTGCACACTCGAGTGAACGCTGTGCCCGCGACACAGCAGTCAGCCGTGAACCAAGCGCCTGAGGCACTGCAGCGTGCAGTGAACCCAGTGCCCTCTGCACTGCAGCCTCCAGTGAACACACTGCCCGCGACACTGCAGCTTCCAGTGAAGGCAGTGCCCGATGCACTGCACCCTCCAGTGAACGCAGTGCCTGCGGCAGTTCACCCCCAGTGAACCCATGGCCGTTGCACGGCACGCTCCAGCGAACCCAGTGCCCAAGGCACTGCACCCTCCAGTAAACCCAGTGCCCGCGGCACTGCAAATTCGAGTGAACCCAGTGCCCAAGGCACTGCAGCGTCCAGTGAACCCAGTGCCCGCGGCACTGCACCCACCAGGGAACCCAGTGCCCGTTGCACTGCAGTCTGCAGTGAAACCAGTGCCCGCGGCACTGCACCCTCCAGTGAACCCAGTGCCCGCGGCACTGCACCCTCCACTGAACCCAGTGCCAGCGGCACTGCAGCATGCAGTGAACCCAGCGCCAGCGGCACTGCAGCATGCAGTGAATCCAGTGCCAGTGGCCCTGCAGCATGCAGTGAATCCAGTGCCAGTGGCACTGCAGCATGCAGTGAATCCAGTGCCCGCGGCACTGCAGTCTGCAGTGAATCCAGTGCCCGCGGCACTGCAGTCTGCAGGGAATCCAGTGCCCGCGGCACTGCAACCTCCAGTGAACCCAGTGCCAGCGGCACTGCAGCATGCAGTAAATCCAGTGCCAGGGGCTTGCAGCTAGCAGTGAATCCAGTGCCAGTGGCACTGGAGTCTGCAGTGAATCCAGTGCCCCTGGCACTGCACCCTCCAGTGAACCCAGTGCCAGCGGCACTGCACGCTCTAGTGAACCCTTTGCCAGCGGCATTGCAGCATGCAGTGAATTCAGTGCCAGCGGCACTGCAGCATGCAGTGAATCCAGTGCCAGCGGCACTGCAGCATGCAGTGAATCCAGTGCCAGCGGCACTGCAGCATGCAGTGAATCCAGTGCCGGTGACACTGCAGCATGCAGTGAATCCATTGCCAGTGGCACTGCACCCTCCAGTGGACCCAGTGCCAGCGGCACTGCACCCTCCAGTGAACCCAGTGTCCGCGGCACTGCACCCTCCAGTGAACCCAGTGCCAGCGGCACTGCAGCATGCAGTGAATCCAGCGCCAGGGGCACTGCAGCTAGCAGTGAATCCAGTGCCAGTGGCACTGGAGTCTGCAGTGAATCCAGTGCCCCTGGCACTGCACCCTCCAGTGAACCCAGTGCCAGGGTCACTGCACGCTCTAGTGAACCCATTGCCAGCAGCACTGCAGCATGCAGTGAATCCAGTGCCAGCGGCACTGCAGCATGCAGTGAATCCAGTGCCAGCGGCACTGCAGCATGCAGTGAATCCAGTGCCAGCGGCACTGCAGCATGCAGTGAATCCAGTGCCAGCGGCACTGCTGCATGCAGTGAATCCAGTGCCAGTGGCACTGGAGTCTGCAGTGTATCCAGTGCCAGTGGCACTGCAGCATGCAGTGAATCCAGTGCCAGTGGCACTGCACCCTCCAGTGAACCCAGTGCCAGCAGCACTGCAGTCTGCAGTGAACCCAGTGTCCGCGGCACTGCACCCTCCAGTGAACCCAGTGCCAGCGGCACTGCAGCATGCAGTGAATCCAGTGCCAGGGGCACTGCAGCTAGCAGTGAATCGAGTGCCAGTGGCACTGGAGTCTGCAGTGAATCCAGTGTCCGCGGCACTGCACCCTCCAGTGAACCCAGTGCCAGCGGCACTGCATCATGCAGTGAATCCAGTGCCAGTGGCACTGCAGCATGCAGTGAATCCAGTGCCAGGGGCACTGCACCCTCCAGTGAAGCAAGTGCTCGCGGCACTGCACCGTCCAGTGAACCCAGTGCCAGCAGCACTGCAGTCTGCAGTGAACCCAGTGTCCGCGGCACTGCACCCTCCAGTGAACCCAGTGCCAGCGGCACTGCAGCATGCAGTGAATCCAGTTTCAGGGGCACTGAAGCTAGCAGTGAATCCAGTGCCAGTGGCACTGGAGTCTGCATTGAATCCAGTGCCCCTGGCACTGCACCCTCCAGTGAACCCAGTGCCAGCGGCACTGCACGCTCTAGTGAACCCATTGCCAGCGGCAGTGCAGCATGCAGTGAATCCAGTGCCAGGGGCACTTCAGCATGCAGTGAATCCAGTGCCAGTGGCACTGCAGCATGCAGTGAACCCAGTGCCAGCGGCACTGCAGCATGCAGTGAATCCAGTGCCAGGGGCACTGCAGCATGCAGTGAAGCCAGTGCCAGTGGCACTGCAGCATGCAGCGAATCCAGTGACCGCGGCACTGCACCCTCCAGTGAACCCAGTGTCCGTGGCACTGCACCCTCCAGTGAACCCAGTGCCAGCGGCACTGGAGTCTGCAGTGAATCCAGTGCCCGCGGCACTGCACCCTCCAGTGAAACCAGTGCCAGCGGCACTGCACCCTCCAGTGAACCCAGTGACCGCGGCACTGCAACCTCCAGTGAACTCAGTTCCCGCGGCACTGCACCCTCCAGTGAACACAGTGCCAGCGGCACTGCAGCCTGCAGTGAACCCAGTGCCTGTGACACTGCAGTCTGCAGTGAATCCAGTGCCCGCGGCAGTGCACCGTACAGTGAACACAGTGCCTTCGGCACCGCAGCCTCCAGTGCCCCGGTGACCATGGCACTGCAGCCACCGGTACCCCAGTGCCCTCGGCCCATACCCTCCAGCTCTTGAAGCCACTCACCGTGCCTGAAGGCCCTCCCCGTGCCTGAACGCACTCCCGGTGCCTGTAGTCACTCCCATTGCCTGAATGGCATGGGTAATCTCTGAAGCTGCACCCCTGCCTGAGGGCGTTCTCTGTGTCTCCTTGAGTTCCCTGTGCATGACGGGGCATCCCTTGGTGAAAGGCACATGTGCTCCCCTTGCCCGAATTGCACAGGAGCTCCCCGTGCCTGAAGACTCACCCCATGCCTGAAGAAGCTCCCAGTGCCTGAAGGCAAGCCCCATGCCTGAAGGCGCTCCCCTTGACTCAAGGGCACAGGGACTCCCTGAAGGCTTGCGCCATGCCTGCCGGTGCACCCCTCCCCTGAGGGTGCCGTGTGCCTGATGGCGAGCCCAGTGCCCGACGTCTCGCCCTGTGCCCGAAGAGCACAGAGGCTCCGCGTGCCTGACGTCGTGCCCTGTGCACGAAGCCGCTCACTGTACCTGAAGGTGCTCCCAGTGCCCGAAGACAAGCCCCATGGTTGAAGGCGTGCACCGTGCCTGAAAATGTTCCCTGGGCCCGAAGCCGCTCCCTGTTCCTGAAGGCACGCCTCTTGCCTGAAACAGCTCCACGTGCCTGTACTCAAGCCTCTTGCATGAAGGCGAGCCCCGTGCCCGAAGCCTTGCCCCGTGCGTGAAGCCCCGCCTGGTGCCTGAAGGCACACCCCTCGCCTGAAGGCACGCCCCGTGCCTGAATTGCACGGGCATGCCCAGTGCCTGAGGGCATGCCCAGCGACTGAAGTCGGTCACCCCCGATGACTGAGTCATGCCCAGCGAACGAAGTCACTCCCAAAGTCACTCCAAGTGACTGAAGTCAAAGTCACTCCCAGTGAAGGAAGTTACTCCCAAAGTCCTTCCAAGCGACAGAAGCCTCTCCTCCCGATGTCACTCCCAGTGACGAAAGTCACTCGCTATGTCACTCCCAAGTGAGGGAAGCCTCTCCCAAAGTCACTCCCCGTGACAGAAGTCACTCCCGATGTCACTCCCAGTGACGCAAGTCACTCCCGAATTCACAACCAGTGACGGAAGTCCCTCTCGAAGTCCCTCTCCCAGTGACGGAAGTCACTCCCGAAGTCATTCCCAGGGACTGAAGTCAAAGCCACTCCCAGCTGCTGATCCAGCTGCTGAGGTCATCGTTACTCCCAGTGACGGAAGGAAATGTCACACTCGGTGTCTGAAGTGACTCCTAGTGACTGCAGTCGTCACTCCCACTCCCAGTGCCTGAAGTCCTCACTGCCAGTGCCTGAAGTCGGCACTCCCAGTGCCTGAAGGAATTGCAGGGGAAGGACCGAGAGAGCCAGACGCAGAATTCCAAGCAGCGCCTCCAGGCTCTGTGGTCTCGGCACGGAAACTCCCGGGGAAAGACAGAGACAGAGGGAGACACAGAATCCCATGCAGCCCCCAGGCTCTGTGCTCTCACCACAGAGCCTCCTGGGGAAGGACAGAGAGGGAGGCACAGAATCCCAAGCAGCCCCTCCAGGCTCTGTGCTCGCAGCACAGAGCCTCCAGTTCCTGAAGCCACTCACCATGCCTGAAGGCACTCCCCGTGCCTGAATGCGCTCCCCGTTCCTGAAGGCATTCCCTTTGCCTGAAGGCACAAGCGCTCTCCGAGGGCGCACCCCGTGGGTGACGGCGCACCCCTTGCCTGAGGGCGCCCTGCGCCTGAGGGCGAGCCCAGTGCCTGATGACGCGCCCTGTGCCCGAAGAGCACAGGGGCTCCCCGTGCCTGAAGTCGCACCCCGTGCATGAAGCCGCTCACTGTACCTGGAGGTGCTCCCAGGGCCTGAAGACAAGCTCCATGGTTGAAGGTGCGCCCCGTGCTGGAAAACGCTCCATGTGCCCGAAGGGGCTCCTGTTCCTGAAGGCATGCCTCTTGCCTGAAACAGCTCCACGTGTCTGTACTAAAGCCCCTTGCCTGCAGGCAAGGCCCGTGCCTGAAGGAAAGCCCTGTGCCTGAAGCCTTGCCCCACGCATGAAGCCCCGCCCAGGGCCTGAAGGCACGCCCCTGGCCTGAAGGCATGCCCCATGCCCGAAGGCTTGCCCCATGCGTGAATTCTCACCCTGTGCCTGAAGTCTAGCCCCCCGCCTGAAGGGCACAGGCACGCTCAGGGCCCGAGGGCATGCCCAGGGACTGAAGTCAGTCACTCCCAATGACTGAAGTCACTCCTAGTGACGGAAGTCCCTCGCAAAGACACACACAGTGACGGAAGTCCCACTCGAAGTCACTCCCACGGACGGAAGTCACTCCCGAAGTCACCCCCAGGGACTGAAGTCACTCCTGACGTCACTCCCAGTGCCTGAAGTCCGCAATCCCAGTTCCTGGAGGAACTGGAGGGGAAGGACAGAGAGAGGGAGACACAGAATTCCAAGCAGCCTCCAGGCTCTGTGGTCTCGGCACAGAAACTCCTGGGGAAAGAGAGAGACAGAGGGAGACACACAATCCCAGGCAGCCTCCAGCTCTGTGCTCCAACCAGAGACCCCTGGGGAAAAACAGACAGGGAGACTCAGAATCCCAAGCAGCCCATCCAGGCTCCAGTGCCAGCCGTACCGGGGCACAGGACGCCCCAGCGACCGCGGGACTGGGGCTTCCGGTGACCCGAGGGACCGCGGCCCTGGAGCCTCCAGGGACCACAGTGCCCACGTCACTGCAGACTCCAATGAACCCAGTGCCCGCGGCACTGCGGCCTCCAGGGAGCCCAGCGCCCGCGGCACTGCACACTCGAGTGAACGCTGTGCCCGCGACACAGCAGTCAGCCGTGAACCAAGCGCCTGAGGCACTGCAGCGTGCAGTGAACCCAGTGCCCTCTGCACTGCAGCCTCCAGTGAACACACTGCCCGCGACACTGCAGCTTCCAGTGAAGGCAGTGCCCGATGCACTGCACCCTCCAGTGAACGCAGTGCCTGCGGCAGTTCACCCCCAGTGAACCCATGGCCGTTGCACGGCACGCTCCAGCGAACCCAGTGCCCAAGGCACTGCACCCTCCAGTAAACCCAGTGCCCGCGGCACTGCAAATTCGAGTGAACCCAGTGCCCAAGGCACTGCAGCGTCCAGTGAACCCAGTGCCCGCGGCACTGCACCCACCAGGGAACCCAGTGCCCGTTGCACTGCAGTCTGCAGTGAAACCAGTGCCCGCGGCACTGCACCCTCCAGTGAACCCAGTGCCCGCGGCACTGCACCCTCCACTGAACCCAGTGCCAGCGGCACTGCAGCATGCAGTGAACCCAGCGCCAGCGGCACTGCAGCATGCAGTGAATCCAGTGCCAGTGGCCCTGCAGCATGCAGTGAATCCAGTGCCAGTGGCACTGCAGCATGCAGTGAATCCAGTGCCCGCGGCACTGCAGTCTGCAGTGAATCCAGTGCCCGCGGCACTGCAGTCTGCAGGGAATCCAGTGCCCGCGGCACTGCAACCTCCAGTGAACCCAGTGCCAGCGGCACTGCAGCATGCAGTAAATCCAGTGCCAGGGGCTTGCAGCTAGCAGTGAATCCAGTGCCAGTGGCACTGGAGTCTGCAGTGAATCCAGTGCCCCTGGCACTGCACCCTCCAGTGAACCCAGTGCCAGCGGCACTGCACGCTCTAGTGAACCCTTTGCCAGCGGCATTGCAGCATGCAGTGAATTCAGTGCCAGCGGCACTGCAGCATGCAGTGAATCCAGTGCCAGCGGCACTGCAGCATGCAGTGAATCCAGTGCCAGCGGCACTGCAGCATGCAGTGAATCCAGTGCCGGTGACACTGCAGCATGCAGTGAATCCATTGCCAGTGGCACTGCACCCTCCAGTGGACCCAGTGCCAGCGGCACTGCACCCTCCAGTGAACCCAGTGTCCGCGGCACTGCACCCTCCAGTGAACCCAGTGCCAGCGGCACTGCAGCATGCAGTGAATCCAGCGCCAGGGGCACTGCAGCTAGCAGTGAATCCAGTGCCAGTGGCACTGGAGTCTGCAGTGAATCCAGTGCCCCTGGCACTGCACCCTCCAGTGAACCCAGTGCCAGGGTCACTGCACGCTCTAGTGAACCCATTGCCAGCAGCACTGCAGCATGCAGTGAATCCAGTGCCAGCGGCACTGCAGCATGCAGTGAATCCAGTGCCAGCGGCACTGCAGCATGCAGTGAATCCAGTGCCAGCGGCACTGCAGCATGCAGTGAATCCAGTGCCAGCGGCACTGCTGCATGCAGTGAATCCAGTGCCAGTGGCACTGGAGTCTGCAGTGTATCCAGTGCCAGTGGCACTGCAGCATGCAGTGAATCCAGTGCCAGTGGCACTGCACCCTCCAGTGAACCCAGTGCCAGCAGCACTGCAGTCTGCAGTGAACCCAGTGTCCGCGGCACTGCACCCTCCAGTGAACCCAGTGCCAGCGGCACTGCAGCATGCAGTGAATCCAGTGCCAGGGGCACTGCAGCTAGCAGTGAATCGAGTGCCAGTGGCACTGGAGTCTGCAGTGAATCCAGTGTCCGCGGCACTGCACCCTCCAGTGAACCCAGTGCCAGCGGCACTGCATCATGCAGTGAATCCAGTGCCAGTGGCACTGCAGCATGCAGTGAATCCAGTGCCAGGGGCACTGCACCCTCCAGTGAAGCAAGTGCTCGCGGCACTGCACCGTCCAGTGAACCCAGTGCCAGCAGCACTGCAGTCTGCAGTGAACCCAGTGTCCGCGGCACTGCACCCTCCAGTGAACCCAGTGCCAGCGGCACTGCAGCATGCAGTGAATCCAGTTTCAGGGGCACTGAAGCTAGCAGTGAATCCAGTGCCAGTGGCACTGGAGTCTGCATTGAATCCAGTGCCCCTGGCACTGCACCCTCCAGTGAACCCAGTGCCAGCGGCACTGCACGCTCTAGTGAACCCATTGCCAGCGGCAGTGCAGCATGCAGTGAATCCAGTGCCAGGGGCACTTCAGCATGCAGTGAATCCAGTGCCAGTGGCACTGCAGCATGCAGTGAACCCAGTGCCAGCGGCACTGCAGCATGCAGTGAATCCAGTGCCAGGGGCACTGCAGCATGCAGTGAAGCCAGTGCCAGTGGCACTGCAGCATGCAGCGAATCCAGTGACCGCGGCACTGCACCCTCCAGTGAACCCAGTGTCCGTGGCACTGCACCCTCCAGTGAACCCAGTGCCAGCGGCACTGGAGTCTGCAGTGAATCCAGTGCCCGCGGCACTGCACCCTCCAGTGAAACCAGTGCCAGCGGCACTGCACCCTCCAGTGAACCCAGTGACCGCGGCACTGCAACCTCCAGTGAACTCAGTTCCCGCGGCACTGCACCCTCCAGTGAACACAGTGCCAGCGGCACTGCAGCCTGCAGTGAACCCAGTGCCTGTGACACTGCAGTCTGCAGTGAATCCAGTGCCCGCGGCAGTGCACCGTACAGTGAACACAGTGCCTTCGGCACCGCAGCCTCCAGTGCCCCGGTGACCATGGCACTGCAGCCACCGGTACCCCAGTGCCCTCGGCCCATACCCTCCAGCTCTTGAAGCCACTCACCGTGCCTGAAGGCCCTCCCCGTGCCTGAACGCACTCCCGGTGCCTGTAGTCACTCCCATTGCCTGAATGGCATGGGTAATCTCTGAAGCTGCACCCCTGCCTGAGGGCGTTCTCTGTGTCTCCTTGAGTTCCCTGTGCATGACGGGGCATCCCTTGGTGAAAGGCACATGTGCTCCCCTTGCCCGAATTGCACAGGAGCTCCCCGTGCCTGAAGACTCACCCCATGCCTGAAGAAGCTCCCAGTGCCTGAAGGCAAGCCCCATGCCTGAAGGCGCTCCCCTTGACTCAAGGGCACAGGGACTCCCTGAAGGCTTGCGCCATGCCTGCCGGTGCACCCCTCCCCTGAGGGTGCCGTGTGCCTGATGGCGAGCCCAGTGCCCGACGTCTCGCCCTGTGCCCGAAGAGCACAGAGGCTCCGCGTGCCTGACGTCGTGCCCTGTGCACGAAGCCGCTCACTGTACCTGAAGGTGCTCCCAGTGCCCGAAGACAAGCCCCATGGTTGAAGGCGTGCACCGTGCCTGAAAATGTTCCCTGGGCCCGAAGCCGCTCCCTGTTCCTGAAGGCACGCCTCTTGCCTGAAACAGCTCCACGTGCCTGTACTCAAGCCTCTTGCATGAAGGCGAGCCCCGTGCCCGAAGCCTTGCCCCGTGCGTGAAGCCCCGCCTGGTGCCTGAAGGCACACCCCTCGCCTGAAGGCACGCCCCGTGCCTGAATTGCACGGGCATGCCCAGTGCCTGAGGGCATGCCCAGCGACTGAAGTCGGTCACCCCCGATGACTGAGTCATGCCCAGCGAACGAAGTCACTCCCAAAGTCACTCCAAGTGACTGAAGTCAAAGTCACTCCCAGTGAAGGAAGTTACTCCCAAAGTCCTTCCAAGCGACAGAAGCCTCTCCTCCCGATGTCACTCCCAGTGACGAAAGTCACTCGCTATGTCACTCCCAAGTGAGGGAAGCCTCTCCCAAAGTCACTCCCCGTGACAGAAGTCACTCCCGATGTCACTCCCAGTGACGCAAGTCACTCCCGAATTCACAACCAGTGACGGAAGTCCCTCTCGAAGTCCCTCTCCCAGTGACGGAAGTCACTCCCGAAGTCATTCCCAGGGACTGAAGTCAAAGCCACTCCCAGCTGCTGATCCAGCTGCTGAGGTCATCGTTACTCCCAGTGACGGAAGGAAATGTCACACTCGGTGTCTGAAGTGACTCCTAGTGACTGCAGTCGTCACTCCCACTCCCAGTGCCTGAAGTCCTCACTGCCAGTGCCTGAAGTCGGCACTCCCAGTGCCTGAAGGAATTGCAGGGGAAGGACCGAGAGAGCCAGACGCAGAATTCCAAGCAGCGCCTCCAGGCTCTGTGGTCTCGGCACGGAAACTCCCGGGGAAAGACAGAGACAGAGGGAGACACAGAATCCCATGCAGCCCCCAGGCTCTGTGCTCTCACCACAGAGCCTCCTGGGGAAGGACAGAGAGGGAGGCACAGAATCCCAAGCAGCCCCTCCAGGCTCTGTGCTCGCAGCACAGAGCCTCCAGTTCCTGAAGCCACTCACCATGCCTGAAGGCACTCCCCGTGCCTGAATGCGCTCCCCGTTCCTGAAGGCATTCCCTTTGCCTGAAGGCACAAGCGCTCTCCGAGGGCGCACCCCGTGGGTGACGGCGCACCCCTTGCCTGAGGGCGCCCTGCGCCTGAGGGCGAGCCCAGTGCCTGATGACGCGCCCTGTGCCCGAAGAGCACAGGGGCTCCCCGTGCCTGAAGTCGCACCCCGTGCATGAAGCCGCTCACTGTACCTGGAGGTGCTCCCAGGGCCTGAAGACAAGCTCCATGGTTGAAGGTGCGCCCCGTGCTGGAAAACGCTCCATGTGCCCGAAGGGGCTCCTGTTCCTGAAGGCATGCCTCTTGCCTGAAACAGCTCCACGTGTCTGTACTAAAGCCCCTTGCCTGCAGGCAAGGCCCGTGCCTGAAGGAAAGCCCTGTGCCTGAAGCCTTGCCCCACGCATGAAGCCCCGCCCAGGGCCTGAAGGCACGCCCCTGGCCTGAAGGCATGCCCCATGCCCGAAGGCTTGCCCCATGCGTGAATTCTCACCCTGTGCCTGAAGTCTAGCCCCCCGCCTGAAGGGCACAGGCACGCTCAGGGCCCGAGGGCATGCCCAGGGACTGAAGTCAGTCACTCCCAATGACTGAAGTCACTCCTAGTGACGGAAGTCCCTCGCAAAGACACACACAGTGACGGAAGTCCCACTCGAAGTCACTCCCACGGACGGAAGTCACTCCCGAAGTCACCCCCAGGGACTGAAGTCACTCCTGACGTCACTCCCAGTGCCTGAAGTCCGCAATCCCAGTTCCTGGAGGAACTGGAGGGGAAGGACAGAGAGAGGGAGACACAGAATTCCAAGCAGCCTCCAGGCTCTGTGGTCTCGGCACAGAAACTCCTGGGGAAAGAGAGAGACAGAGGGAGACACACAATCCCAGGCAGCCTCCAGCTCTGTGCTCCAACCAGAGACCCCTGGGGAAAAACAGACAGGGAGACTCAGAATCCCAAGCAGCCCATCCAGGCTCCAGTGCCAGCCGTACCGGGGCACAGGACGCCCCAGCGACCGCGGGACTGGGGCTTCCGGTGACCCGAGGGACCGCGGCCCTGGAGCCTCCAGGGACCACAGTGCCCACGTCACTGCAGACTCCAATGAACCCAGTGCCCGCGGCACTGCGGCCTCCAGGGAGCCCAGCGCCCGCGGCACTGCACACTCGAGTGAACGCTGTGCCCGCGACACAGCAGTCAGCCGTGAACCAAGCGCCTGAGGCACTGCAGCGTGCAGTGAACCCAGTGCCCTCTGCACTGCAGCCTCCAGTGAACACACTGCCCGCGACACTGCAGCTTCCAGTGAAGGCAGTGCCCGATGCACTGCACCCTCCAGTGAACGCAGTGCCTGCGGCAGTTCACCCCCAGTGAACCCATGGCCGTTGCACGGCACGCTCCAGCGAACCCAGTGCCCAAGGCACTGCACCCTCCAGTAAACCCAGTGCCCGCGGCACTGCAAATTCGAGTGAACCCAGTGCCCAAGGCACTGCAGCGTCCAGTGAACCCAGTGCCCGCGGCACTGCACCCACCAGGGAACCCAGTGCCCGTTGCACTGCAGTCTGCAGTGAAACCAGTGCCCGCGGCACTGCACCCTCCAGTGAACCCAGTGCCCGCGGCACTGCACCCTCCACTGAACCCAGTGCCAGCGGCACTGCAGCATGCAGTGAACCCAGCGCCAGCGGCACTGCAGCATGCAGTGAATCCAGTGCCAGTGGCCCTGCAGCATGCAGTGAATCCAGTGCCAGTGGCACTGCAGCATGCAGTGAATCCAGTGCCCGCGGCACTGCAGTCTGCAGTGAATCCAGTGCCCGCGGCACTGCAGTCTGCAGGGAATCCAGTGCCCGCGGCACTGCAACCTCCAGTGAACCCAGTGCCAGCGGCACTGCAGCATGCAGTAAATCCAGTGCCAGGGGCTTGCAGCTAGCAGTGAATCCAGTGCCAGTGGCACTGGAGTCTGCAGTGAATCCAGTGCCCCTGGCACTGCACCCTCCAGTGAACCCAGTGCCAGCGGCACTGCACGCTCTAGTGAACCCTTTGCCAGCGGCATTGCAGCATGCAGTGAATTCAGTGCCAGCGGCACTGCAGCATGCAGTGAATCCAGTGCCAGCGGCACTGCAGCATGCAGTGAATCCAGTGCCAGCGGCACTGCAGCATGCAGTGAATCCAGTGCCGGTGACACTGCAGCATGCAGTGAATCCATTGCCAGTGGCACTGCACCCTCCAGTGGACCCAGTGCCAGCGGCACTGCACCCTCCAGTGAACCCAGTGTCCGCGGCACTGCACCCTCCAGTGAACCCAGTGCCAGCGGCACTGCAGCATGCAGTGAATCCAGCGCCAGGGGCACTGCAGCTAGCAGTGAATCCAGTGCCAGTGGCACTGGAGTCTGCAGTGAATCCAGTGCCCCTGGCACTGCACCCTCCAGTGAACCCAGTGCCAGGGTCACTGCACGCTCTAGTGAACCCATTGCCAGCAGCACTGCAGCATGCAGTGAATCCAGTGCCAGCGGCACTGCAGCATGCAGTGAATCCAGTGCCAGCGGCACTGCAGCATGCAGTGAATCCAGTGCCAGCGGCACTGCAGCATGCAGTGAATCCAGTGCCAGCGGCACTGCTGCATGCAGTGAATCCAGTGCCAGTGGCACTGGAGTCTGCAGTGTATCCAGTGCCAGTGGCACTGCAGCATGCAGTGAATCCAGTGCCAGTGGCACTGCACCCTCCAGTGAACCCAGTGCCAGCAGCACTGCAGTCTGCAGTGAACCCAGTGTCCGCGGCACTGCACCCTCCAGTGAACCCAGTGCCAGCGGCACTGCAGCATGCAGTGAATCCAGTGCCAGGGGCACTGCAGCTAGCAGTGAATCGAGTGCCAGTGGCACTGGAGTCTGCAGTGAATCCAGTGTCCGCGGCACTGCACCCTCCAGTGAACCCAGTGCCAGCGGCACTGCATCATGCAGTGAATCCAGTGCCAGTGGCACTGCAGCATGCAGTGAATCCAGTGCCAGGGGCACTGCACCCTCCAGTGAAGCAAGTGCTCGCGGCACTGCACCGTCCAGTGAACCCAGTGCCAGCAGCACTGCAGTCTGCAGTGAACCCAGTGTCCGCGGCACTGCACCCTCCAGTGAACCCAGTGCCAGCGGCACTGCAGCATGCAGTGAATCCAGTTTCAGGGGCACTGAAGCTAGCAGTGAATCCAGTGCCAGTGGCACTGGAGTCTGCATTGAATCCAGTGCCCCTGGCACTGCACCCTCCAGTGAACCCAGTGCCAGCGGCACTGCACGCTCTAGTGAACCCATTGCCAGCGGCAGTGCAGCATGCAGTGAATCCAGTGCCAGGGGCACTTCAGCATGCAGTGAATCCAGTGCCAGTGGCACTGCAGCATGCAGTGAACCCAGTGCCAGCGGCACTGCAGCATGCAGTGAATCCAGTGCCAGGGGCACTGCAGCATGCAGTGAAGCCAGTGCCAGTGGCACTGCAGCATGCAGCGAATCCAGTGACCGCGGCACTGCACCCTCCAGTGAACCCAGTGTCCGTGGCACTGCACCCTCCAGTGAACCCAGTGCCAGCGGCACTGGAGTCTGCAGTGAATCCAGTGCCCGCGGCACTGCACCCTCCAGTGAAACCAGTGCCAGCGGCACTGCACCCTCCAGTGAACCCAGTGACCGCGGCACTGCAACCTCCAGTGAACTCAGTTCCCGCGGCACTGCACCCTCCAGTGAACACAGTGCCAGCGGCACTGCAGCCTGCAGTGAACCCAGTGCCTGTGACACTGCAGTCTGCAGTGAATCCAGTGCCCGCGGCAGTGCACCGTACAGTGAACACAGTGCCTTCGGCACCGCAGCCTCCAGTGCCCCGGTGACCATGGCACTGCAGCCACCGGTACCCCAGTGCCCTCGGCCCATACCCTCCAGCTCTTGAAGCCACTCACCGTGCCTGAAGGCCCTCCCCGTGCCTGAACGCACTCCCGGTGCCTGTAGTCACTCCCATTGCCTGAATGGCATGGGTAATCTCTGAAGCTGCACCCCTGCCTGAGGGCGTTCTCTGTGTCTCCTTGAGTTCCCTGTGCATGACGGGGCATCCCTTGGTGAAAGGCACATGTGCTCCCCTTGCCCGAATTGCACAGGAGCTCCCCGTGCCTGAAGACTCACCCCATGCCTGAAGAAGCTCCCAGTGCCTGAAGGCAAGCCCCATGCCTGAAGGCGCTCCCCTTGACTCAAGGGCACAGGGACTCCCTGAAGGCTTGCGCCATGCCTGCCGGTGCACCCCTCCCCTGAGGGTGCCGTGTGCCTGATGGCGAGCCCAGTGCCCGACGTCTCGCCCTGTGCCCGAAGAGCACAGAGGCTCCGCGTGCCTGACGTCGTGCCCTGTGCACGAAGCCGCTCACTGTACCTGAAGGTGCTCCCAGTGCCCGAAGACAAGCCCCATGGTTGAAGGCGTGCACCGTGCCTGAAAATGTTCCCTGGGCCCGAAGCCGCTCCCTGTTCCTGAAGGCACGCCTCTTGCCTGAAACAGCTCCACGTGCCTGTACTCAAGCCTCTTGCATGAAGGCGAGCCCCGTGCCCGAAGCCTTGCCCCGTGCGTGAAGCCCCGCCTGGTGCCTGAAGGCACACCCCTCGCCTGAAGGCACGCCCCGTGCCTGAATTGCACGGGCATGCCCAGTGCCTGAGGGCATGCCCAGCGACTGAAGTCGGTCACCCCCGATGACTGAGTCATGCCCAGCGAACGAAGTCACTCCCAAAGTCACTCCAAGTGACTGAAGTCAAAGTCACTCCCAGTGAAGGAAGTTACTCCCAAAGTCCTTCCAAGCGACAGAAGCCTCTCCTCCCGATGTCACTCCCAGTGACGAAAGTCACTCGCTATGTCACTCCCAAGTGAGGGAAGCCTCTCCCAAAGTCACTCCCCGTGACAGAAGTCACTCCCGATGTCACTCCCAGTGACGCAAGTCACTCCCGAATTCACAACCAGTGACGGAAGTCCCTCTCGAAGTCCCTCTCCCAGTGACGGAAGTCACTCCCGAAGTCATTCCCAGGGACTGAAGTCAAAGCCACTCCCAGCTGCTGATCCAGCTGCTGAGGTCATCGTTACTCCCAGTGACGGAAGGAAATGTCACACTCGGTGTCTGAAGTGACTCCTAGTGACTGCAGTCGTCACTCCCACTCCCAGTGCCTGAAGTCCTCACTGCCAGTGCCTGAAGTCGGCACTCCCAGTGCCTGAAGGAATTGCAGGGGAAGGACCGAGAGAGCCAGACGCAGAATTCCAAGCAGCGCCTCCAGGCTCTGTGGTCTCGGCACGGAAACTCCCGGGGAAAGACAGAGACAGAGGGAGACACAGAATCCCATGCAGCCCCCAGGCTCTGTGCTCTCACCACAGAGCCTCCTGGGGAAGGACAGAGAGGGAGGCACAGAATCCCAAGCAGCCCCTCCAGGCTCTGTGCTCGCAGCACAGAGCCTCCAGTTCCTGAAGCCACTCACCATGCCTGAAGGCACTCCCCGTGCCTGAATGCGCTCCCCGTTCCTGAAGGCATTCCCTTTGCCTGAAGGCACAAGCGCTCTCCGAGGGCGCACCCCGTGGGTGACGGCGCACCCCTTGCCTGAGGGCGCCCTGCGCCTGAGGGCGAGCCCAGTGCCTGATGACGCGCCCTGTGCCCGAAGAGCACAGGGGCTCCCCGTGCCTGAAGTCGCACCCCGTGCATGAAGCCGCTCACTGTACCTGGAGGTGCTCCCAGGGCCTGAAGACAAGCTCCATGGTTGAAGGTGCGCCCCGTGCTGGAAAACGCTCCATGTGCCCGAAGGGGCTCCTGTTCCTGAAGGCATGCCTCTTGCCTGAAACAGCTCCACGTGTCTGTACTAAAGCCCCTTGCCTGCAGGCAAGGCCCGTGCCTGAAGGAAAGCCCTGTGCCTGAAGCCTTGCCCCACGCATGAAGCCCCGCCCAGGGCCTGAAGGCACGCCCCTGGCCTGAAGGCATGCCCCATGCCCGAAGGCTTGCCCCATGCGTGAATTCTCACCCTGTGCCTGAAGTCTAGCCCCCCGCCTGAAGGGCACAGGCACGCTCAGGGCCCGAGGGCATGCCCAGGGACTGAAGTCAGTCACTCCCAATGACTGAAGTCACTCCTAGTGACGGAAGTCCCTCGCAAAGACACACACAGTGACGGAAGTCCCACTCGAAGTCACTCCCACGGACGGAAGTCACTCCCGAAGTCACCCCCAGGGACTGAAGTCACTCCTGACGTCACTCCCAGTGCCTGAAGTCCGCAATCCCAGTTCCTGGAGGAACTGGAGGGGAAGGACAGAGAGAGGGAGACACAGAATTCCAAGCAGCCTCCAGGCTCTGTGGTCTCGGCACAGAAACTCCTGGGGAAAGAGAGAGACAGAGGGAGACACACAATCCCAGGCAGCCTCCAGCTCTGTGCTCCAACCAGAGACCCCTGGGGAAAAACAGACAGGGAGACTCAGAATCCCAAGCAGCCCATCCAGGCTCCAGTGCCAGCCGTACCGGGGCACAGGACGCCCCAGCGACCGCGGGACTGGGGCTTCCGGTGACCCGAGGGACCGCGGCCCTGGAGCCTCCAGGGACCACAGTGCCCACGTCACTGCAGACTCCAATGAACCCAGTGCCCGCGGCACTGCGGCCTCCAGGGAGCCCAGCGCCCGCGGCACTGCACACTCGAGTGAACGCTGTGCCCGCGACACAGCAGTCAGCCGTGAACCAAGCGCCTGAGGCACTGCAGCGTGCAGTGAACCCAGTGCCCTCTGCACTGCAGCCTCCAGTGAACACACTGCCCGCGACACTGCAGCTTCCAGTGAAGGCAGTGCCCGATGCACTGCACCCTCCAGTGAACGCAGTGCCTGCGGCAGTTCACCCCCAGTGAACCCATGGCCGTTGCACGGCACGCTCCAGCGAACCCAGTGCCCAAGGCACTGCACCCTCCAGTAAACCCAGTGCCCGCGGCACTGCAAATTCGAGTGAACCCAGTGCCCAAGGCACTGCAGCGTCCAGTGAACCCAGTGCCCGCGGCACTGCACCCACCAGGGAACCCAGTGCCCGTTGCACTGCAGTCTGCAGTGAAACCAGTGCCCGCGGCACTGCACCCTCCAGTGAACCCAGTGCCCGCGGCACTGCACCCTCCACTGAACCCAGTGCCAGCGGCACTGCAGCATGCAGTGAACCCAGCGCCAGCGGCACTGCAGCATGCAGTGAATCCAGTGCCAGTGGCACTGCAGCATGCAGTGAATCCAGTGCCAGTGGCACTGCAGCATGCAGTGAATCCAGTGCCAGGGGCACTGCAGCTAGCAGTGAATCCAGTGCCAGTGGCACTGGAGTCTGCAGTGAATCCAGTGCCCCTGGCACTGCACCCTCCAGTGAACCCAGTGCCGCGGCACTGCACCCTCCAGTGAACCCAGTGCCAGCAGCACTGCAGTCTGCAGTGAACCCAGTGTCCGCGGCACTGCACCCTCCAGTGAACCCAGTGCCAGCGGCACTGCAGCATGCAGTGAATCCAGTGCCAGGGGCACTGCAGCTAGCAGTGAATCCAGTGCCAGTGGCACTGGAGTCTGCAGTGAATCCAGTGCCCCTGGCACTGCACCCTCCAGTGAACCCAGTGCCAGCGGCACTGCACGCTCTAGTGAACCCATTGCCAGCGGCACTGCAGCATGCAGTGAATCCAGTGCCAGGGGCACTGCAGCATGCAGTGAATCCAGTGCCAGTGGCACTGCAGCATGCAGTGAACCCAGTGCCAGCGGCACTGCAGCATGCAGTGAATCCAGTGCCAGGGGCACTGCAGCATGCAGTGAAGCCAGTGCCAGTGGCACTGCAGCATGCAGCGAATCCAGTGACCGCGGCACTGCACCCTCCAGTGAACCCAGTGTCCGTGGCACTGCACCCTCCAGTGAACCCAGTGCCAGCGGCACTGGAGTCTGCAGTGAATCCAGTGCCCGCGGCACTGCACCCTCCAGTGAAACCAGTGCCAGCGGCACTGCACCCTCCAGTGAACCCAGTGCCAGCAGCACTGCAGTCTGCAGTGAACCCAGTGACCGCGGCACTGCAACCTCCAGTGAACTCAGTTCCCGCGGCACTGCACCCTCCAGTGAACACAGTGCCAGCGGCACTGCAGCCTGCAGTGAACCCAGTGCCTGTGACACTGCAGTCTGCAGTGAATCCAGTGCCCGCGGCAGTGCACCGTACAGTGAACACAGTGCCTTCGGCACCGCAGCCTCCAGTGCCCCGGTGACCATGGCACTGCAGCCACCGGTACCCCAGTGCCCTCGGCCCATACCCTCCAGCTCTTGAAGCCACTCACCGTGCCTGAAGGCCCTCCCCGTGCCTGAACGCACTCCCGGTGCCTGTAGTCACTCCCATTGCCTGAATGGCATGGGTAATCTCTGAAGCTGCACCCCTGCCTGAGGGCATTCTCTGTGTCTCCTTGAGTTCCCTGTGCATGACGGGGCATCCCTTGGTGAAAGGCACATGTGCTCCCCTTGCCCGAATTGCACAGGAGCTCCCCGTGCCTGAAGACTCACCCCATGCCTGAAGAAGCTCCCAGTGCCTGAAGGCAAGCCCCATGCCTGAAGGCGCTCCCCTTGACTCAAGGGCACAGGGACTCCCTGAAGGCTTGCGCCATGCCTGCCGGTGCACCCCTCCCCTGAGGGTGCCGTGTGCCTGATGGCGAGCCCAGTGCCCGACGTCTCGCCCTGTGCCCGAAGAGCACAGAGGCTCCGCGTGCCTGACGTCGTGCCCTGTGCACGAAGCCGCTCACTGTACCTGAAGGTGCTCCCAGTGCCCGAAGACAAGCCCCATGGTTGAAGGCGTGCACCGTGCCTGAAAATGTTCCCTGGGCCCGAAGCCGCTCCCTGTTCCTGAAGGCACGCCTCTTGCCTGAAACAGCTCCACGTGCCTGTACTCAAGCCTCTTGCATGAAGGCGAGCCCCGTGCCCGAAGCCTTGCCCCGTGCGTGAAGCCCCGCCTGGTGCCTGAAGGCACACCCCTCGCCTGAAGGCACGCCCCGTGCCTGAATTGCACGGGCATGCCCAGTGCCTGAGGGCATGCCCAGCGACTGAAGTCGGTCACCCCCGATGACTGAGTCATGCCCAGCGAACGAAGTCACTCCCAAAGTCACTCCAAGTGACTGAAGTCAAAGTCACTCCCAGTGAAGGAAGTTACTCCCAAAGTCCTTCCAAGCGACAGAAGCCTCTCCTCCCGATGTCACTCCCAGTGACGAAAGTCACTCGCTATGTCACTCCCAAGTGAGGGAAGCCTCTCCCAAAGTCACTCCCCGTGACAGAAGTCACTCCCGATGTCACTCCCAGTGACGCAAGTCACTCCCGAATTCACAACCAGTGACGGAAGTCCCTCTCGAAGTCCCTCTCCCAGTGACGGAAGTCACTCCCGAAGTCATTCCCAGGGACTGAAGTCAAAGCCACTCCCAGCTGCTGATCCGGCTGCTGAGGTCATCGTTACTCCCAGTGACGGAAGGAAATGTCACACTCGGTGTCTGAAGTGACTCCTAGTGACTGCAGTCGTCACTCCCACTCCCAGTGCCTGAAGTCTTCACTGCCAGTGCCTGAAGTCGGCACTCCCAGTGCCTGAAGGAATTGCAGGGGAAGGACCGAGAGAGCCAGACGCAGAATTCCAAGCAGCGCCTCCAGGCTCTGTGGTCTCGGCACGGAAACTCCCGGGGAAAGACAGAGACAGAGGGAGACACAGAATCCCATGCAGCCCCCAGGCTCTGTGCTCTCACCACGGAGCCTCCTGGGGAAGGACAGAGAGGGAGGCACAGAATCCCAAGCAGCCCCTCCAGGCTCTGTGCTCGCAGCACAGAGCCTCCAGTTCCTGAAGCCACTCACCATGCCTGAAGGCACTCCCCGTGCCTGAATGCGCTCCCCGTTCCTGAAGGCATTCCCTTTGCCTGAAGGCACAAGCGCTCTCTGAGGGCGCACCCCGTGGGTGACGGCGCACCCCTTGCCTGAGGGCGCCCTGCGCCTGAGGGCGAGCCCAGTGCCTGATGACGCGCCCTGTGCCCGAAGAGCACAGGGGCTCCCCGTGCCTGAAGTCGCACCCCGTGCATGAAGCCGCTCACTGTACCTGGAGGTGCTCCCAGGGCCTGAAGACAAGCTCCATGGTTGAAGGTGCGCCCCGTGCTGGAAACCGCTCCATGTGCCCGAAGGGGCTCCTGTTCCTGAAGGCATGCCTCTTGCCTGAAACAGCTCCACGTGTCTGTACTAAAGCCCCTTGCCTGCAGGCAAGGCCCGTGCCTGAAGGAAAGCCCTGCGCCTGAAGCCTTGCCCCACGCATGAAGCCCCGCCCAGGGCCTGAAGGCACGCCCCTGGCCTGAAGGCATGCCCCATGCCCGAAGGCTTGCCCCATGCGTGAATTCTCACCCTGTGCCTGAAGTCTAGCCCCCCGCCTGAAGGGCACAGGCACGCTCAGGGCCCGAGGGCATGCCCAGGGACTGAAGTCAGTCACTCCCAATGACTGAAGTCACTCCTAGTGACGGAAGTCCCTCGCAAAGACACACACAGTGACGGAAGTCCCACTCGAAGTCACTCCCACGGACGGAAGTCACTCCCGAAGTCACCCCCAGGGACTGAAGTCACTCCTGACGTCACTCCCAGTGCCTGAAGTCCGCAATCCCAGTTCCTGGAGGAACTGGAGGGGAAGGACAGAGAGAGGGAGACACAGAATTCCAAGCAGCCTCCAGGCTCTGTGGTCTCGCCACAGAAACTCCTGGGGAAAGAGAGAGACAGAGGGAGACACACAATCCCATGCAGCCTCCAGCTCTGTGCTCCAACCAGAGACCCCTGGGGAAAAACAGACAGGGAGACTCAGAATCCCAAGCAGCCCATCCAGGCTCCAGTGCCAGCCGTACCGGGGCACAGGACGCCCCAGCGACCGCGGGACTGGGGCTTCCGGTGACCCGAGGGACCGCGGCCCTGGAGCCTCCAGGGACCACAGTGCCCACGTCACTGCAGACTCCAATGAACCCAGTGCCCGCGGCACTGCGGCCTCCAGGGAGCCCAGCGCCCGCGGCACTGCACACTCGAGTGAACGCTGTGCCCGCGACACAGCAGTCAGCCGTGAACCAAGCGCCTGAGGCACTGCAGCGTGCAGTGAACCCAGTGCCCTCTGCACTGCAGCCTCCAGTGAACACACTGCCCGCGACACTGCAGCTTCCAGTGAAGGCAGTGCCCGATGCACTGCACCCTCCAGTGAACGCAGTGCCTGCGGCAGTTCACCCCCAGTGAACCCATGACCGTTGCACTGCACGCTCCAGCGAACCCAGTGCCCAAGGCACTGCACCCTCCAGTAAACCCAGTGCCCGCGGCACTGCAAATTCGAGTGAACCCAGTGCCCAAGGCACTGCAGCGTCCAGTGAACCCAGTGCCAGCGGCACTGCAGCATGCAGTGAATCCAGTGCCAGGGGCACTGCAGCATGCAGTGAATCCAGTGCCAGTGGCACTGCAGCATGCTGTGAAGCCAGTGCCAGTGGCACTGCAGCATGCAGTGAATCCAGTGCCAGTGGCACTGCCACCTCCAGTGAACCCTGTGCCAGCGGCACTGCACCCTCCAGTGAACCCAGTGCCAGCGGCACTGCAGCATGCAGTGAATCCAGTGCCAGCGGCACTGCAGCCTGCAGTGAATCCAGTGCCTGTGGCACTGCAGTCTGCAGGGAATCCAGTGTCCGTGGCACTGCACCATCCAGTGAACCCAGTGCCAGCGGCACTGCAGCATGCAGTGAACCAGTGCCAGTGGCACTGCTGCATGCAGTGAATCCAGTGCCAGTGGCACTGGAGTCTGCAGTGTATACAGTGCCCGCGGCACTGCACCCTCCAGTGAACCCAGTGCCAGCGGAACTGCAGCATGAAGTGAACCAGTGCCAGGGGCACTGCAGCATGCAGTGAATCCAGTGCCAGTGGCACTGCAGCATGCAGTGAATCCAGTGCCAGTGGCACTGCAGCATGCAGTGAAGCCAGTGCCAGTGGCACTGCACCCTCCAGTGAACCCAGTGCCAGCGGCACTGCACCCTCCAGTGAACGCAGTGCCTGCGCCAGTTCACCCCCAGTGAACCCATGGCCGTTACACTGCACGCTCCAGCGAACCCAATGCCCAAGGCACTGCACCCTCCAGTAAACCCAGTGCCCGCGGCACTGCAAATTCGAGTGAACCCAGGGCCCAAGGCACTGCACCGTCCAGTGAACCCATTGCCAGTGGCACTGCAGCATGCTGTGAATCCAGTGCCAGTGGCACTGGAGTCTGCAGTGTATCCAGTGCCCACGGCACTGCACCCACCAGTGAACCAAGTGCCCGCGGCGCTGCACACTCTAGTGAACCCATTGCCAGCGGCACTGCAGCATGCAGTGAATCCAGTGCCAGGGGCACTGCAGCATGCAGTGAATCCAGTGCCAGTGGCACTGCAGCATGCAGTGAATCCAGTGCCAGTGGCACTGCAGCATGCAGTGAATCCAGTGCCAGTGGCACTGCTGCATGCAGTGAATCCAGTGCCAGTGGCACTGGAGTCTACATTGTATCCGGTGCCCGCGGCACTGCACCCACCAGTGAACCAAGTGCCCGTGGCACTGCACACTCTAGTGAACCCACTGCCAGCGGCACTTCAGCATGCAGTGAATCACGTGCCAGTGGAACTGCAGCATGCAGTGAATCCAGTGTCAGTGGCACTGCAACCTCCAGTGAACCCTGTGCCAGCGGCACTGCAACCTCCAGTGAACCCAGTGCCAGCGGTAATGCACCCTCCAGTGAACCCAGGGCCAGCGGCACTGCAGCCTGCAGTGAACCCAGTACCTGTGGCACTGCAGTCTGCAGGGAACCCAGTGTCCGTGGCACTACACCATCCAGTGAACCCAGTGCCAGCGGCACTGCAGCATGACGTGAACCAGTGCCAGGGGCACTGCAGCATGCAGTGAATCCAGTGCCAGTGGCACTTCAGCATGCAGTGAATCCAGTGCCAGTGGCACTGGAGTCTGCAGTGTATCCAGTGCCCGCGGCACTACACCCACCAGTGAACCAAGTGCCCGCGGCACTGCACACTCTTGAACCCATTGCCAGCGGCACTGCAGCATGCAGTGAATCCAGTGCCAGGGGCACTGCAGCATGCAGTGAATCCAGTGCCAGCGGCACTGCAGCATGCAGTGAATCCAGTGCCAGCGGCACTGCAGCATATAGTGAATCCCGTGCCAGTGGCACTGCTGCATGCAGTGAATCCAGTGCCAGTGGCACTGGAGTCTACAGTGTATCCAGTGCCCGCGGCACTGCACCCACCAGTAAACCAATTGCCCGCGGCACTGCACACTCTAGTGAACCCATTGCCAGCGGCACTGCAGCATGCAATGAATCCAGTGCCAGGGGCACTGCAGCATGCAGTGAATCCAGTGCCAGCGGCACTGCAGCATACAGTGAATCCAGTGCCAGTGGCACTGCAGCATGCAGTGAATCCAGTGCCAGTTGCACTGCACCCTCCAGTGAACCCTGTGCCAGCGGCACTGCACCCTCCAGTGAACCCAGTGCCAGCGGTACTGCACCCTCCAGTGAACCCAGGGCCAGCGGCACTGCAGCCTGCAGTGAACCCAATACCTGTGGCACTGCAGTCTGCAGGGAACCCAGTGTCCGTGGCACTACACCATCCAGTGAACCCAGTGCCAGCGGCACTGAAGCATGCAGTGAATCCAGTGCCAGTGGCACTGCTGCATGCAGTGAATCCAGTGCCAGTGGCACTGGAGTCTGCAGTGTGTACAGTGCCCGCGGCACTGCACCCTCCAGTGAACCCAGTGCCCGCGACAATGTAGCTTCCAGTGCAGCTAGTACAGAGTGCACTGCACCCTCCTGTTCACGCAGTGACCGCAGCACTGCACCATCCAGTGAACCCAGTTCCCGCCGCACGGCAGCCTGCAGTGAACCCAGTCACGGGGAGTGCTGTCAGCCATGGTAAGGGACTCAGGACCTGGAGGCCATGGGCTGCGAGCTCCAGGAGGGGTCCCAGGGTTCGCAGGGGCTGCTACAGATTCTGTGTCTCGCATCCCTCGGACCTATCCTGGGAGTTACTGAGCTGAGACCACAGGGTCTGGAGGCTGTTTGGGATTCTTGCTTGTGTCTCACTTGGGATTTTGTGCTCGCTGCACAGCCCCTGGAGTGGCTGCTTGGGATTCTGTGTCTCCCATCCCTCAGACCTTCCACGGGAGTTTCTGAGCTGAGACCACAGGGTCAGGAGGCTGTTTGGGATTCTGTGACTCCTTTCTCTCAGGTACAGGGAGCGGATTCATCTACCTGACGGGATGTGCCGTCAGCCATGGAAATTGACTCAGGACCTGGAGGCCCGGGGCTCGCAGGGGCTGCTACGGATTCTGTGTCTCGCATGCCTCGGAGCTATCCTGGGAGTTTCTGAGCTGAGACCACAGGGTCTGGAGGCTGTTTGGGATTCTGTGACTCCTTTCCCTCAGGTACAGGGAGCGGCTTCAGCCATGGTAAGCCATGGTAAGTGACTCATGACCTGGAGGCCCGGGGCTCGCAGCAGCTGCTTGGGATTCAATGTCTCGCATCCCTCAGACCTATCCCGGGAGTTTCTGAGCTGAGACCTCAGGGTCTGGAGGCTTTTTGGGATTGTAGCTTGTGTCTCGCTTGGGATTTTGTGGTCGCTGAACAGCCCCTGTAGGGGCTGCTTGGGATTCTGTGTCTCCCATTTCTCGGACATTCCCTGGCAGTTTCTGAACTGCGACCCCAGGGTCTAGAGGCTGTTTGGAATTCTGGGCCCCTTTCTGTCAGTTACAGGGAGCGGCTTCAGCCATGGTAAGCCATGGTAAATGACTCTGGCCTGGAGGCCCGGGGCTCGCAGGGGCTCTACCCATCTGTGTCTCGCATCCCTAGGACCTATACTGGGAGTTTCGGAGCTGACACCCCAGGGTCTGGAGGCTTTTTCGGATTCTAGCTTGTGTCTCACTTGGGATTTTGTGCTCACTGCACAGCCCCTGGAGGGGCTGCTTGGGAATCTGTGTCTCCCATCCCTCGGACCTTCCCCGGGAGTTTCTGAGCTGAGACCCCAGGTTCTGGAGGCTGTTTGGGATTCTGTGACTCCTTTCTCTCAGGTACAGGGAGCGGCTTCAGCCATGGTACGCCATGGTAAGTGACTCTGGCTTGGAGATCTGGGCCTCGTAGGGGCGCAACCCATTCTGTGTCTCACATCCCTCGGACCTATCCCAGGAGTTTCTGAGCTGAGACGACAGGGTCTGGAGGCTTTTTCGGATTCTAGCTTGTGTCTCGCTTGGGATTTTTACTCGCTGCACAGCCCCTGGAGTGGCTGCTTGGGATTCTGTGTCTCCCATCCCTTGGACCTTCCCCGTGACTTTCTGAGCTGAGACCACAGGGTCTGGAGGCTGTTTGGGATATTGTGACTCCTTTCTCTCAGGTCCATGGGGCGGCTTCAGCTCCCTGAAGGGGAATGCCGTCAGCCATGGTAAGTGACACAGGGCCAGGAGGCCTGGGTCTCACAGGGGCTGCTTCGGATTCTGGGTTGCGCATCCCTCGGACCTCTCCCGGGAGTTTCTGACCTGAGACGACAGGGTCTGGAGGCTGTTTCGGTTTCTCGCTTGTGTCTCGCTTGGGATTTTGTGCTCGCTGCGCAGCCCCTGGACGCGCTGCTTGGGATTCTGTGTCTCCCATTCCTCGGAGCTTCCCCGGGAGTTTCTGAGCTGAGACCACAGGGTCTGGAGGCTGTTTGGTAAATTGTGACTCCTTTCTCTCAGGTACATGGAGCGGCTCCAGTTCCCTGACGGGGAATGCCGTCAGCCATGGTAAGTGACATAGGGCCAGGAGGCCCGGGGCTCGCAGGGGCTGCTTCGGATTCCGTGTCTCGCATCCCTTGGACCTATCCTGTGAGTTTCTGACCTGAGACCACAGGGTCTGGAGGCTGTTTCGGATTCTCGTTTGTGTTTCGCTTGGGATTTTGTGCTCGCTGCACAGCCCCTGGACGGGCTGCTTGGGATTCTGTGTCTCCCATTCCTCCCACCTTCCCCGGGAGTTTCTGAGCTGACCCACAGGGTCTGGAGGCTGTTTGGGATTCTGTGAGTCCTTTCTCTCAGGTACAGGGAGTGGCTTCAGCTCCCTGACGGGGAATGCCGTTAGTAATGGTAGGTGACGCAGGGCCTGGAGGCTCGGGGCTCGCAGGGCCTGCTTCGGATTCTGTGTCTCACATCCCTCGGACCTATCCTGGCAGGTTCTAACCTGAGACCACATGGTCTGGAGATTCTTTGGGATTCTTGCTTGGGATTTTGTGCTCGCTGCACAGCCTCTGGAGGGGGCCTGGGATTCTGTGTCTCCCATTCCTCGGACCTTCCCCGGGAGTTTCTGAGCTGAGTCTACAGGGTGTGGAGGGTGTTTAGGATTCTGTGACTCCTTTCTCTCAGGTACAGGGGGCGGCTTTAGGTACACGGAGCGTTTTGAGTCATGGGACACACCTTCAACCATGGGGCTTGTCTTCAGGCACTGGGTGAACCTTCAGGTACAGTGAGCTGCTTTATGCACAGGGTGTGACTTCAGGCAAGGGGAGCCTCTGTGCTCTTCAGGCACGGGGCGCGCCATTAGGCACTGTGCTCGCCATCAGGCTCAGGGCACCCTCAGGCAAGGGGTGTGCAGTCAGGCATGGGGCTATTTCAGGGAGTGCCTGTGCCCTTGGGTCAAGGGGAGCGCCTTGAGTCAAGGGGAGTGCCTTGAGTCAAGGGGCTTGCCTTCAGGCACTGGGAGCTTTTTGAGGCATGGGGCACACTTCAGGACGGCGAGCTCCTGTGCCATTCCGGAAAGGGGAGTATATGTGTCTTTCAACAAGGGGGGGCCCATCATGCACAGGGAACTCAAGGAGACAGAGAGACTACTCTCAGGCATGGCATGCATCCTCAGAGTGTGCCTGTGCATTTCAGGCACGGGGAGTGCAGTCTTCCATGGTGAGCGGCTCAGGGCCTGGAGCCTCTGGGCTCGCAGCACAGAGCCTGGAGGATCTGTGCTCGTGGCACAGATCCTGGAGGCCTGGTGCTTGCGGCACTGTACCTGGAAACCTGGTGCTCGCGGCACGGAGCTTGGATGCCCGGTGCTCGCGGCACAGAACCTGGAGGCACGGTGCTCGTGGCACAGAGCCTGGAGGCTGCATGGGATTTTATGTCTCCCTCTCTCTCTGACCTTCCCCTGGAATTTCTGTGCTGAGGCGACAGAGCCTGGATGCTGCTTGGGATTCTGTGTCTCCTGTCTCTCTGTCCTTCCTTTGCAGTTCCTTCAGCACTGGGAGTGCCGACTTCAGTCACTGGGAATGACGACTGCCGTCACTAGGAGTAACTGCAGACACTGAGTGTGACTTTTACTTCAGTCACTGGGAGTGACTCAGGCAAGAGATTGTGCTGCTCTTTGGCAGGTAAACTCCAAGCCTGCCTTGTGGGGGGGTGTCCTGGGGACATCTCCCTAACTGCCCCAGGCCCTGATGGATTTCCCCTCTCCCCCACCAGCTAGCCTTCCTCAAGTTCTGAACCCAGGCATCAGGCATCATGTTGCTCCCAGGTCCTGAAGTCTGTACCTGGAAGAGGTGGAATGCTGATATTGATAAAAAAAAAATTGACAATAAAGTCCATATCCTCCCTCTGGGACTAGTGGTTTGCATCCCAATCGTGGGTTGCTATCCTCCTTTCCACACAACTATCTGAGGATTCCAGAAGGTAAGTGAACACTTTAAAACACTCTAGTCTTCTCTTACATCAAATTCGAAGACACTTTCTTGTCCCAGCTTTCCTTTAATTCTGAAGAGATGGCAATTAGTAATTGAAGGCATAATGGTCCTATACGGTAATTACCTATATGACTGGTAGACATTATTTCATCCATCCGTGTCTCTAAATCATGTTTCATTGGAAATATTAGCCAAGGATACATACTATAAATTCACAACGGATTCATAGCTCCCTGTAAGTTTCATTCTGACCTTGTGACATATGTGTCATCAAAGATATTATTAGTGACTTTTCAGATAAGCCCTCCACATCAAGATGGTGATGTTAGAGAATCTGGTATAAATGGAATTTCACAGATTCCAAATTAGGAATGATTTTTCATTTTTAATGTTTCTTTTTTCTTTTTTTTTTTGAGAGAGCCCTGGCTGGGGAGTGGGGACAGAGTGGGAGATACTGAATCTGAGGCAGGCTCGAGGCTCTGAGCTCTCAGAACAGAGCCTGACGCAGGGCTCAAACTCATGGACTGCAAGATCACGACTTGCGTCAAAGTCAGACGCTTAACCAACTAAGCCACCCAAGCGCCCCAGGAATGATAGTTTATTGGCAAAGAAGGAGAAATTAAAGATAGTGTAAAGGATGTCTATTTTTAATTGAAATATTGTTCACACATTTGATGTATGAGTTTTAGGCATATATTGTAGTCATTCCATATGTCTATAAATTATATTGTACTTAAGCACAAGTGTAGCTATCCTGTGAAACCATGCAACAGTATTATTACAGGGTTGACCCCTTACATTGGCTGTCCCTTGTATCCCTAGGACTCATTCATTCCATAGCTGACTCCGGTATCTCTCTCGAAGGTGTTCATTCTTTATCTAACCTAAGTATTTTGGTGGTAAACACAATTATCTCTTGCTCAGCAAGTGTAAATTGGCGGTCTATTTTTCTGTGAACCTTGCTTAAAACATTACAAATGATGTCATTACGTTAATAAATTCGGTTTCATTCTTCACTCACAAGAAAGGAGAAGGAAAAGATTTCTTTGTGTCCCAGGCCCTGTCATTAAAACCTTTCCCAATGTGGAGAACAGATTTAGTTGCACTGAGCACCTTCAGTGTCTCAGCTGAGCGACCAGGGCCTTCCACATTGCAAGAATGCCCATAATGGCCAGCAGAGGGAGCTCGAGTACCACAGACCCGGAGGGGCGGATTCCTCTGCCCAGGCAGTGATGGCCAGCAGAGGGCGCAACATCGGCTTTACTGACCCAGGGCATCTGAGAGCAGGAAGGGCGTTGATTGCTCCCAGAGGACTCAGGACCTCTGCCGCTGCCTCAGTACAGAGAGCAGAGCTGCATTTCCAGCAGGTTGTGCCGCCCGCCCCAGGGGAGACCTTGGGAGCTTTATAGCAACTTGGCATCTCCTGAGTCGCCAGAGAGAATTTGCCTTATTGTACTGAGTGCTGAGGAGTGGGCGCTGGGTGGCTTCCCTGGGCAAGCTGGTTGCTGAGCTGCACAGGCCCTTGCATTTTCTGGGCTGTTCCAGTGTTTCATTCCTCCCCTTCCCGGTCAGTATTTGAACAAGACGTATTTTACTAAAGGTCTCGTGGATTGCAGGGTCCCACGACATCACCTCTTCGAGGAAATCGATGGTTTGTTCCAGATTCAGGCTGTTTCTGGGAAGAAACCCCGACAGAAATTCAGAAGAATTGGAGCTGCATTCCTTTAGGACATGAATACATGAAATGCTCTTGGGAACTCCTAGAAGAATGAGCTGGGACCCGCTTTCCGAGGCCTGCTGGAAACAGAGACCGAGGTAAGGGCACAAACTTTCCCCCACATCATACATGCTTTTTAAAAAATTTCATGGTTATTTTTCCAATTTAGTGAAGTGAGTGCAAAATACAGAAAACCTGGTAGGTACCAGTCATTAATGTACGTTAACTTTAATTTAAATTCCAGTGAGTAAAGATACAGTGTAGTATTACTTTCAGGTGTACAATAGAGAACAACCCTTCCACACATCACCCGGTGCTCATCCCAGGTGCACTTCTTAATCCCCAGCAGCTGTTTCACCAATTCTCCAACTTTCTCTGGAAACTCTCAGTTTCTTTCCTAGATAAAAGTCTGTTGGTCACTGTTTCCTCCCCCCTCCCCCCGCTTTCTTTTATTTCCATGTGTTAGTGAAATCATCTGGTATTTGTCTTTGTCTGAAAGGCTTATTTCACCCAGGATAACATTCTCTCGCTACATCTAGCTCATGGCAAATGACAAGATTTCATGGTTTTACGGCTAAATATTACATTCCGTATACCACATCTCAATTTATTCATCACTTGATGGATGCTTGGGAAGTTTCCGTAATTTGGCTGTTGTGGAAAATGCTGCTGTAAACATCACGGTGCATTTATCCCTTTGAAGATTTTGTATTCTTTGTGGAAATACCTTGTAGTGAAATTTCTGGATTGTAAGGTACTTCTATTTCCAGTTTTTTCTTTATTTTTATTTTTTTATTTTTTGGAGATTCTCCATGATGTTTTCCAGAGTGGCTGCACCAGTTTGCATTCTTACCCACAGTCTGGTACGGTCCATCTCAGAGTAGGGTTGGGGTTTGTGTTATGTCCCAGGAGGCTCCAGGCCCTGAACCCACAGCAGGGCAGTGGTCTCCCCGAAGGGCTGAGTTGAGGGAACAAGGGAGGGTGCAGGTCAGGATCTGTGTTTGGCTGCCAAGGCCACACACGTCGATGGGCCCCTGGTCAGTGAGGCCTCAGGAATCTTCTCGGGCAGCTGCACCCGGGCCTGGGAAATGACATTGCGAGCTGCCAGGTTCCTTGCCGAGTGAGCCTGAACTGCTTGTGGACCCCAGGCGCATGGTGTTGTCAGACTTTGGTATTGGGTCCCCATGGGGAGAGAGCCTTAGCTAGGGTTAGGGTTCTGTCCAGGGCGTCGCCAGGGCTGATGCGATTCCGGTCTCATGATCTCCCTCGAGGGCTGAAATGAGGGCCCATGTGAAGGGGCGGCTCAACTGAGGGTTAGGGTTTGAGGCCGGTTTAGGTTTCAGTGGAGGGGTCCGGTTCAGAATTGGGTTAGTGTTAGTGTTCGTTCCCAGGGGCCCCCAGGCGCCGAAGCCACAGCAGGGCAGTGGTTTCCCCAAAGGGCTGAGTTGAGGGCACAACAGAGAGTGCCGATCAGGATCAATCTTTGGCTGCCAAGGCCACACAAGTCGATGGGCCCCTGGTCGAAGACACCTCAGGAATATCCTCGGGCAGCTGTGACTAGGCCTGGGAAACGACATGGTGAGATGCCAGGTTCCATGCCAAGTGAGCCTGCACTGCTTCTGGACCCCAGGCACGTGGTGTTCTCATATTTGGTATTGGGTATCTCATATTTGGTATGGGGAGAGGGCCTTAGATAGGGTTAGGGTTAGGTCCAGGAACGTCGCCAGGCCCGAAGCGAGTCCGTTCTTGTGATCTCCCTCGAGGGCTGAAGTGAGAGCCCATGTGACGGGGTGGCTCAAGTGTAGGTTAGGGTTCGAGGCCAGATTAGGTTTCGGTGTGGGGGTCCTGTTCGTGGTAGGGTTAGGGTGAGGTACCAGGAGGCTTCAGGCACCGTTCCCACAGCAGGGTAGTGGTCTCCCTGACGGGCTGCGTTGAGGGCACAAGGGAGCGTGCCAGTCAGGATCAGTCTTTGATTGCCACAGGCACACAAGTTGATGGGCCCCTGGTCGGGAGGCCTCAGGACTCCTCTCGGGTAGCTGCAGCTGGGCCTTGGAAAAGACATGGTGAGCTTCCATGTTCCAGGCCGAGTGAAACTGCACTGTTTGTGCACCCCAGGCGCGTGATGTTGTCATACTTTGCTTTTGGAGCCCCATGGGGAGAGACCATAGGCAGGGATATGGTTTGGTCCATGGAAGTCGCCAAGGCCGAAGCGACTCAGTTCTCTTGATCTCCCTCGAGGGCTGAAGTGAGGGTCCATGCGACAAGGCGGCTTAAGTGTAGGGTTAGGGATCGAGGTTGGCTTAGGTTTTGGAGGAGGGACCCGGTTCGGGGTAGGGTTAGGGTTAGGTCTCAGGAGGCTCCTAGCTCTGAAACCACACAGGGCAGTTGTCTCCCTGAAAGGCTGAGTTGAGGGCACAAGGGAGGTTGCCGGTCAGTATCAGTCTTTGGTTTCCAAGGCCACACACATCGATGGGTCCCAGGTCGGGGAGGCCTCAGGAATCCTCTCAGGAAGTTGCAGCCAGGCCCAGGAAACGACTAGTTTAGCTTCCAGGTTCCATGTCGAGTGAACCTGCACTGCTTGTGCACCCCAGGTGTGTAGTGTTGTTAGACTTTGGTATTGGGTCCCCATAGGGAGGGAGCCTTACTTATGGTTAGGGTTCTGTCCAGGGACGTCGCCAGGGCCGTAGCATCTCAGTTCTCTTCATGTCCTTCGTAGGCTGAAGTGAGGGCCCATGTGACTGGACGGCTCAAGTGTAAGGTTAGGGATCCTGGCCGGTTTAGGTTTCGGTGGAGGGTCCCAGATCAGTTTAGGGTTAGGTTTAGGGTTAGGTCCCAGGAAGCACGAGGCGCCGAACCCACAGCAGAGCAGTGGTGTCCCGGATGGGCTGAGTTGAGGGCAAAAGGGAGGGTGCCAGTCAGGATTAGTCCTTGGCTGCCAATTCCACACACGTCGATTGCCCCCTGGTTGGGAGGCTTCAGGAATATTCTCGGGCAGCTGCAGCCGGGCCTGGGAAATGACATGGTGAGCTTCCACGTTCCATGCCGTGTGAACCTGCACCACTTATGCACCCCAGGCGTGTGGTGTTGTCAGATTTTGGTATTGGATACCCATAGGGAGATAGCCTTAGGTAGGGTTAGGGTTCTGTCCAGGGACGCCGCCAAGGCCGAAGCGACACCGTTCTCTTGATCTCCCTCAGGGCTGAGGTGAGGGCCCATGCGACGTGGCGGGTCAAGTGTAGGGTTAGTGTTCGAGCACACCTTAAGGTTCGTTGGAAGATCATGTTTCAGGGCAGTGTTAGTGTTAGGGTTAGTTCTCAGGAGGCTCCAGGCGCCAAATGCACAGCAGGGCAGTGGTCTCCCCGAAGGGCTGAGTTGAGGGCACAAGGGACGGTGACAGTCAAGATCAGTCTTTGGCTGCCAAGGCCACACACGTCGATGGGCCCTGGTCGGGGAGGCCTCCGGAATCCTCTCGGGCAGCTGCAGCCGGGCCTGGGAAACAACATAGTGAGCTTCCAGGTTCCATGCCGAGTTAGCCTGTACCCCTTTTGAACCCCAGGCGCTAGGTGTTGACAGATATTGGAATTGGGTCCCCATGCAGATAGAGCCTTGGCTAGGGTTAGCGTTTGGTCCAGGGACGTCGCCAGGACCGAAGCCACTCCGGTCTCATGATCTCCCTCGAGGGCTGAAGTGAGGGCCCATGAGACAAGGTGGCTCAAATGCAGGGTTAGGGTTCGAGGCAGGCTTAGATTTCGGTGGGGGGGCCCGTTTAGGGTTAGGGTTAGGGTTAGGTCTCAGGAGGCTCCAGGCTCCGAACCCACAGCAGGGCAGTGGTCTCCCCAAAGGGCTGAGTTGAGGGCACAAGGGACGGTGACAGTCAGGATCAGTCTTTGGCTGCCCATGCCACATACGTTGATTGGCCCCTGGTCGAGGAGGCCTCCGGAATCCTCTCAGGCAGCTGCAGCCGGGACTGGGAAACGATATGGTGACTTCCAGGTTCCATGCTGAGAGAGCCTGCATGACTTGTGGACCCCAGGTGCGTGGTGTTGTGAGATTTTTGTATAGGGTCCCCATGGGGAGAATGCCTTAGTAGGGTTAGGGTCCTTTCCTAGGACGTCCCCAGGGCCGAAACGACTCTGGTCTTGTGATCTCCCTCGAGGGCGGACGTGAGGGCTCTTACGATTGGGCGCCTCAAGTGTAGGGTTAGGTTTCGAGGCCGGTTTAGGTTTCGGTGGAGGGTCCCGGTTCGGGGTAGTGTTAGGCTTAAGGTTAGGTCCCAGGAGGCTCCAGGCGCCGAACCCACAGCAGGGCAATGGTCTCCCCGAAGGGCTGAGTTGAGGGCTCAAGAGAGGGTGCCGGTCAGGATCCATCTTTGGCTGCCAAGGCCACACACGTCAATCAATGGGCCCCTTGTTGGTGAGGTCTCACGAATGCTCTCGGGCAGCTGTAGCCGGGCCTGGGTAACGACATTGTCAGCTTCCATGTTCCATGCCGACTGAGCCTGCACTGCTAGTGGACCCCAGGCGCATGGTGTTGTCAGACTTTGGTTTGGGACCACATGAGGAGAGAGCCTTAGCTAGTGTTACAGTTCGGACCAGGGACGTCGCCAGGGCCGACGCGACTCTGGTCTAGTGATTTCCCTCGGGGGGGGGCAAGTGAGGGCCCAGGCGATGGGGCGGCTCAAGTGTACGTTTACGGTTCGAGGCCGGCTTAGATTTCGTTGGAGGGTCCCGGTTCGGGGTACGGTTAGGGTTAGGGTTAGGTCCCAGGAGGCTCCTGGCGCCGAACCCACAGCAGGGCCGTGGTCTCCCCAAAGCGGTGAGTTGAGGACACAAGGGAGGGTGTCTGTCAGGATCAGTCTTAGGCTGCCAAGGCCACACACGTCGATGGGCCCCTGATCAGAGTGGTCTCAGGAATCCTCTCAGGCAGCTGCAGCTGGGCCTGGTAAACGACATGCTCAGCTTACATATTCCATACCGAGTGAGCCTGCACTGCTTGTGCACCCCAGGCGCGTGGTGTTATCAGATTTCTGTATTGGGTCCCCCGGGAAGAGTGCCTTAGCTAGAGTTATGGTTCAGTCCTGGGACGTCGTCAGGGCTGAAGCGACTCTGGTCTCGTGATCTCCCTCGAGGGCAGACATGAGGGCTCATGCGAAAGCGTGACTCAAGTGTAGCGTTGGGTTTCGAGGTCCGCCTAGGTTTCAGTGGAAGTTCCCGGTTCAGGGTAGGGTTAGTGTTAGGGTTAGGTCCCAGGAGGCTCCAGGCACCAAACCCACAATAGGGCAGTAGTCTCCCCGAAGGGCTGAGTTGAGGTACAAGGGAGGATGCCAGTCAGGATCGGTCTCTGGCTGCCACGGCCACACACGTCGATGGGCACCTGGTCGGGAATGCCTCAAAATTGTCTCGGGCACCTGCAGCCGGACCTGGGAAAGGACATGGTGAGCTTCCAGGTTCCATGTCCAGTGAGCCTACACGGCTTGTGGACCCCAGGCGCATGGTGTTGTCAGACTTTGGTATTGGAATCTCATGGGGAGAGAGCCTAAGCTAGGGTTAGAATTCGGACCAGGGACATCGCCAGGTCCGAAGCGACTCCAGTATCGTGATCTCCCTCGAGGGGTGAAGTGAGGGCCTAGGTGACGGGGAGGCTCAAGTGTACGTTTTGGGTTCGAGGCCCAGTTATGTTTCGGTGGAGTGTCCCGGTTCGACGTAGGGTTACGTTTAGGGTTAGGTCTCAGGAGGCTCTAGGCGACGAACCCACAGCAGGGAATTGTTCTCCCCGAAGGGCTGAATTGAAGGCACAAGGGATAGTTCCGGTCAGGATCCGTCTTTGGCTGCCAAGGCCACACACATCGATGCGCCCCTGGTCGAGGATGCCTCCGGAATCGTCTTGGGCAGCTGCATCCGGGCCTGGGAAACGACATGGTGAGCTTCCAATTTCCATGCCGTGTCAGCCTGCACCGCTTATGTACCCCAGGCACGTGGTGTTGTCAGATTTTGATATAGGTTCCCCATGGGGAGAGTGCCTCAGCTAGGGTTAGGGTTTAGTCCAGGGACGTCGCCAGGGCCGAAGTGACTCCAGTCTCGTGATCTCCCTTGAGGGCTGAATTGAGGGCTCCTGCGACGGGGCGGCTCCAGTGTAGGGTTAGGTTTCGAGGCCGGTTTATGTTTCGGTGGACGGTCCCGTTTTGGGATAGGTTTAGGGTTAGTGTTAGGTCCCAGGAGGCTCCAGGCGCTGAACCCACAGCAGGGCAGTGGTCTCCCCGAAGGGCTGAGTTGAGGGCACAAGGGACGGTGCCGGTCAGTATCCGTCTTTGGCTGCCAAGGTCACACACGTCTTTGGGTCCCTGGTCGGGGAGGTCTCAGGAATCCTCTCGGACAGCTGCTGCCGGGCTTGGGAAAAGACATGGTGAGCTTCCAGGTTCCATGCCGAGTGAGCCTGCACCGCTTCTGGACCCCAGGTGCATGGTGTTGTCAGACTTTTGTATTGGGTACCCATGGGGAGAGAGCCTTAGTTGGGTTAGGATTCGGACCAAGGATGTCACCACAGCCGAAGCGATTCCAGTCTTGTGATCTCCCTGGAGGGCTGATTTCTGGGCCCATGTTACTTGGGGGCCGGGGAATGTAGGGTTAGTGTCTTATATAGGGTTATATTTGGTTTAGGGTTCTGGTTAGGGTTCTGTAGGTTTAGTGTTTTGTCCTGTGCGGCTCTAGATGCTGAACACACAGCAGGGTAGTTGTCTCCCCAAATGGTGATTTGATTGCAGACGGGAGGGTCCCAGTCAGAACTAGTCTTTGGCTTTCAAGGCCACACAACTCTATGGGCCCCTGGTCGGGTAGGCCTCAGGAATCCTCTCGGCAAGCTGTTGCCGGTTGTGTCAAAGGATATGGTGAGGTTCCTGGTCTATGCTGAGGCATCCTGCACCGCTTCTGGACCCCAGGCGCATAGTGTTGTCAGACTTTGGTATTAAGTCCCTAATGGGGAGAGAGCCTCAGTTAGGGTTTGTGTTCAGTCTAGGTACATCACCAGGGCCAAAGTAACACCATTCACATGAGTTCCTTGGAGGGCTAAAATGTGGGCACTTGGGCGGTTGTCGGTCTGGTGTAGAGTTAGTGTGAGAGTTTGTATTAGGTTTAGGTTTAGGGTTAAGTTTACAGTTCTGTTTAGGGGTAAGATTAGTGCCCAAGCATTTCCAAACCCTTATTGTACAGTAGTGCAGTTGTCTCCCCGAAGGGCTGACTGGTGTGCAGAAGGGTACTGATCAGCATTAGTCTTTGTGTCCAAGGCCAGACATCTATTTTTGCACTCAGGATGTAGGCCTCAAGATTCCTCCTGTGCATCAGAAGCCATGCTTTGGAAATGACATGGTGATGTTCCACGTTTCACACAGAATTATCTTGCACCGCTTCTCAACCCAGTGTGTGTGCTCTTGTCATACTGTGGTATTCAGTCCCCATGTGGAGATAGCCTCAGCTCCGTTTGGGTTTTGTGCCAGGGAAATCTCCAGGGCTGAAGTGACACCAGTCCTGTGATCTCCCTGTATCGATGATGTGTGGGCACTGCATGGTGCGAGTCAGGTTTTGGGTGAGTGTTAAAGATGAGGTGAGGTTTAGGTTCACGTATATACTGTGGGTCACTGTTAAGATTAGGGCTTGGGCACAGGAGGTTCGTGGCACTATACCCCCAGTAGGGCAGTTGTCCCCCCGCAGGGCTGAGTAGAGGGGTCTAAGGAGGGTCCCAGTCAGGCTGAGTTTTGGGTGCCAGGGTCACTCCTTGGTTAGACCTCAAGAAGTCCCCTGTGGAGCTCCTTCTAGTCTTTGGAAATGAAATTGTGATATTCCAGGTTCCATGCTGAGTAATCCTCTTCCGCTTCTGGGGCCCATGTCCGTCATGTCCTCAGACTTAGGAATTGGGTCCCCATTAGGAGAAAGCTTTAGCCAAGGTTAAGTTTTGGTCCAGGGACGTTGCCAGGGCCGAAGCGACACCATTGCCATGATCACCCTGGAAGTCTGGATGAGGGTCCATGCGCGGGTGCGGGTCATGTGTAGGGTTAGGTTTGAGTTGGGGTGAGGTTTAGCTTGAGCGGTATGTGAGTGTCACAGTTAAGGTTAGGGTTAGGTCCCACGAAGCTCCAAGCGCTGAAACTCTTGCAGGGTAGTGGTCTTCCCAGAGGATTGAGTGTAGGCCTCATTGGAGCGGGCTGTTCAGGCTTAGTCTTTGTGAGCCAGGGCCAGCTGTGTGTGGCATCTTCAGTTGGGCTTCATCAACCCCCTTGTGCAGCATCATGAGGGCATTGGAAATGTCATGATGATGTTTGATGTTCCATGCCAAGTAAGTCTGCACCGCTTTGGGCCATTTGTTTGTGGTGTTCTCAGACATAGGAATTGGGTCCCCATCCAGAGAGATCCTTAACTAGGGTTAATGTTCTGTTCAGGGACTTCACCAGTGCCGAGGTGACACCATTCTTGTGTGTCGTGTGTGTTGGCTTAGGGTTTGGGATTGGGTTCGGTGTTAGGGGTCAGGGTTACGGTTAGGGTTGGTGTTAGGTGTTAGTGTTAGGGGCTAGAATTAGGTTTATGCTTTAGGGTTGGGTTTAGGGTTATGGTTAGTGTTTAGGGTTATGGTTAGGGGTTAGGGTTTTGAGTTAGAGTTAGGTTTAGGTGTTAGCTTTGGACTTGGATTAGGCTTAGGTTTAGGGTTATTGTTTGGGTTTGAGAGTTCGCTTACGGGTTAGGGGATTGGATCAGGGGTTAGCGTTTGGGTTAGTGTTAGGATTTTATGGTTAGGGTTAGTGTTAGTGTTTGGGTTTATAATTTTAGTGTTAGCAGGTAGAGTTAGAGCATTAGGGTTAGGGTTTTAGGGTTAGAGTTGTAGGATTCTGGTAAGATGGTTAGGGTTAGTACGGGATATGTTTACCTTTACAGTTCGGTTGGGTTAGAGTTGGGTTTAGACCTAGGGATAGGGGCAGGGTTTAGAATTAGTATCATGGTTAGCGTTAGCTGCTAGGTTTAGGTGTGGGATTTGGGTTAGTGTTAGTGTTAGGACTACAGCAAGAAGTAGGTCATGTTTGCACTCCCAAATGTAGTGGGAGGATGTTCATGTGTGGACACCGCCCTCCATCCTGAGGGATTGTGTTCATTATATTGCCCCTGTCTTCCTGCACTGGAGATTGTTTTTGCCTCGCCCCTTTCCAGCTTGGGTGTGGAGTGTTTCACGCCATCACCCTGCCCTCTCTCGGTGTAGTAGGATTTCACTTACTGCCTCATCCAATTTTGGTCCTTGGGGTGCATCTTTTTAATCTTTATATCATTTATTTCTCCTCTGCCTTTAATTATTTTCATCATTCTTCTCTTTGGGGGTTGTGTTTGTTGTCCTCTGTCTGGCTTTTATAATTATAAGCTCATGGAGTTTATTTCAGGGTTTTCTTTTTCTTGAGGCAGACATGTATTGCTGTAAAATTCCCTGTTAGAACCAGTTTTCCTGCTTTACAGAAGTTTGGATTGCTGTGTTTTCATTGTCTTTTGTTTCCATGCCATTTTGGATTTTGTCTTTGATTTCTTGGTTGAACCATTGATTGTTTAGTAGCATGTTATTTAACTTCCATGTTTTGTGCCTTTTCCAGATTTTTGTTTCTTGTTGTAGTCTTCTACTTTCATAGCATTATAGTCTGAAAAGACACATGGTATGACGTCGATCAATTTGATTTTGTTTTGGCTGGTTTTATGACCTAATTTTTTATCGAGTGTGGGAATGTTCCATGTGCACATGAAAAGAATGTGTATTGTGCTGTTTTAGGATGGAATGTCTAAAATATATCAGTTAAGTCCATCTGGTCTACTCTATCATTCAAAGTCACTACTTCCTTGTTGATTTTCTGATGGAATGATCTCTCCATTGATGTCATTGGGGTGTTAAATTGCCCTACTATGATGGTATGACTATCGATTCTTTACTTTAGTTTTGGACTGTTTTGTGTATTTGGATGCTCTCAGGTTGAATGCTTATATGTTTACAATTGTTCCATCTTTTTGCTGGATGGTACCTTTTATTAGTATAGTGTCTTCTTTGTCTCTTGTTACTGTTTTATTTTTAAATCTATTTTGTTTGATATAGGTAGAGCTACTGCAGTTTTCTTTTGACGCTTTTGTTCCTTAACTAGTCTTTTCTAGGTAGGAAATAGATGGGTACTATATTGTAATCATTCTATCACCCAGTGCTTTTTGTTATGAAGAGAGTGAGCACAGGCATGGTAGGGCGGGGTGGGGGGAATGGGGGAAGAGAGAGACAAAGAGAGAAAGAGGGAGAGAGAGAATAAGAATGAGAATTAATCCTCCCCAAGTTACATGCTCAGTGCAGAGCTCAATTGGGGCTCAATCCCATGATCCTGGGATCATAGCCTAAGTCGAAATCAAGAGTCTAAATTTCAAGCGATTGAGCCATCCAGTTACCCCTCTCTGGCACCCAGTGCCTTTGGTTTGATCATTTATTTTGTTACCATTCAAAGTAATTGATAGACATGTATGTGTCCTATTACTACTTGATGTTGGTTGTTTCTGAATTTTTCTGATCCTTTCTTCTCTTTCTCTTTTTTTGGTTTGCTGGGTTTCATCACAATTTCACAGTTGAAATTGCTTGTCTTTGTACTCTGCATATGTATTAGTGGTGTTTGTTCTGTGGTTATTATGAGGTTTGTACCTAACCACTTCTGCATATAGAAGTCTATATTAAGTTGATAGTTGCTTAAGTTTGAACCGGTTCTTTACTCCTCTCCTCCCCGTGTTATAGCTATGTAGTGTTCCTCTTTCAAAACCTTTAATATCATGAATACCTTGACTGATGTTTTACAGATATACACCTTTTTATTGCTTCTGCATTTCGCACTTTAATATGGTCACTTTCGGTGTTTCTTTTCCACTTAAAGAATCCCCTTTAACATTTCTTGCAGGGGTGGTTTGTTGGTGTTGAGCTCGCTGAGTATTTATTTGGGAACCTCTTGATCTCTCCTCCCATTTGAATGATAGTTTGCTGGATAGACTCTCTTTGGCTGCAGATGTTTTCCATTCCGCAACTTTACCATACCATGCTGGTCACTTACAGTTTCAAAGTTTCTTCTGAAAAACATCCAGTGATAACCTTATGGGGTTTCCCTTGTAGGTAAATGCCATCTTTTGTTTTCCTGCTTTGAAATTTTTTCTTTGTCACGATATTTTGGGTTTTAATTACTATATGACTTGGTGTGGATCTGCTTCCGTTGAATATATTGGGGGTTCTTTGTGCCTCCTGCTTCTGGATCTGTCTCCTTCCCCACATTAGGGAAGTTTTCATCTATTGTGTCTTCAAATAAATTTTCTGATTCTAATTTCTCAGAGTTCTGAAAATGAGAAATAGGACAGAAAAGACCTATTGAAGGTTCTCTGATGAGCCACTGGATTTGCATGCGTGGAGGATAGATTTGGGAGTCAAATGAACAACCTACCTTTAACTTCAAAGAACTAGAAAAAAACAACAATCTATGTACAGTGTACTCAAAAGGGAGAAAGTAATCCATACGAGAGTGCAAACCAATGAAACTGAGACCATGAAGTCAATAGAAAATATGAAGAAGACCAACAGGGGTTTTCAGAAGAGTGAAACAAAATTGTCAAGACTATACATAGACTACGCTAAGACACAGAGAGTACGCAGTTCAAAATAATTATGAATAAAAGAGAAGACATTACGCCTTATACCGAAGAAACATAAAGGAGACAAAGAGGGGACTATGGCCAAATTAGATGCCAGCAAACCGCCTGCCTAGAAGAAATGGATAGGTTCTTAGAAACACACAACCTACCAAGACTGTACCAGGAAGAAATAGAAGGTTTGCACAGACCCATTAAAGGAAGACTGTATCAATACAAGAAGATAACCAATGCAAGTAAATTGAATCAGTAATCGAAGTTCTCCCAGGGAAGAAAAGCCCAGGGCCAGGTGGATTCACTGGTGAATTTGACCAAATGTTTGTAGAAGAACTAACAGCAGTCCTCTCTCAGATTGAAAAGGAATGAACACCACCAAACTCATTTCATGACACTGGAATTACCCTGGTAGGAAGCCAGAGAAGGATATTACCTGAACAGAAATCTATAGGCCAGTATCCCCGTGATGAATATAGATGAATGATTCCCAATAATGGACAGGCAAACCAAATTCAGCAGCACATTAAAAGGATCATTGACCGTGATGAAGGATTTTTTTCCCTGCAAAGGAAGGATGTTTCAGAAATGCAAATCAATCAGTATGACCCCTCACATAATTGAATGAAAGAAAATCAACCCGAAACAAGATTCTTAATTATAAATAACAAACGGAGGGTTACTATAAGGGAGGTGGGTAAGGGGATGGGTTAAATGGGTGATGGGCTAAGGAGGGCACTAGTAGTGAGGATCACTGGGTGTTGTATGTAAGTGATGGATGACTACATTCTATACTTGACGCTAACATTACACTGTATGTTAACCAATTGGAATTTAAATAAAAACTTGAAAAAATAAATACTAAAGAAATACATAAATACATTTAAACTAAACTAAATAAGTACATGTTAAAAAAGAAAAAGAAAACTCATGTGATGATGTCAATAGACACAGAAAAACCGTTCTGAGAAAATTTGGTATCCATTTGTGCTAAAAATCTCTTTAAGATTCTGTGTAGAAGGAACATATCTCAACATAAGAAAGGCCATGTATGTGAAGCCCACAGTTAATATCATACTCAGTAGTGAAATTGTGAAAGATTTTCCACTAAGATCAGGCACAAGACAAGGATGCCCTAGATATGTGAAGGGGATTGCGTGATGCAGGCTTCTGGTTATGCAATGAATGAATCACAGCTAGAAGATATAGCATAGGGGACATAGAGAATGGTACTGGAGTAGTGATGCATGGTGACAGATGATAGCTACACCTGTGTTAGCGTAGCAGAATGTATACATTTGTCCAATCACTATGTTGTTCATCTGAAACTAATGTAACATAGTGTGTCAGCTATTTCCAAATAACATGTTTTTTTAAACAAGGTAAAGGACTGAAATAAAAAATTTAATGTAAAATAACCTGTTAATATCTAACCAAGAAATGCAGTGAAGTTCCAAACTAGAAAGTCACCATATCAAATTCTGTATCATTCCTATACACTAACCCAATTATCTAAGAAGAAGTAAAGAAAACAATCCCATTTACAATAGCATCAAAAACAATAAAAATTATAGCAATACATTTAGCCAAGGAAATGAAACTCTCTTTACAGAAAACTATAAAACCTGTGTGCAGGAATGGAAGAAATTCAATTTGGGTGAAAGAAAGGGGAGAACACACAAGTCAGTGAAAAGCCATCCCATGTCCAACTTTCGGAGGAATTAATACAGATACAATGTCCATATTACCCAAAGCCATCTAGAGATTCAGTGCAATCTCTATCAAGACTCCGATGCAATTTTTATGCAATTAGAAAATCATATCCTAAAATTTATTTGGAAGCACAAAAAGACCCCAAGTAGCCAACGCAACAAAGAACAAAACAGGAGGCATCACACTTCTTGCTTTCAAGCGTCATTCTCACACAAAGAAATCAATTATGTCACTGGCATAAGCACACACACAAGACAATGGAACAGAAATTGAGAGCCCAAACTAAACCCATGCATCACAGTCACCTAGCATTCGACAAGGGAGTCAATAATACACAGTGGAGAAGAGTAGTCTTTTGAATAACTGGTGCTGGGAAAATTGGATATTCCCATGTATAACAACAAAGTTTGGCACCGTATAATACACCACTCCCTAGAGAGTGAAAGGAAGAAATAGAGAGAGATGTGGTTAGAGAGAAACAGAGACAAAGAGGAAGTACAAGAAGGAAAGTAGAGACCTGGTCTGGGTATGTGGACAGGGTTAGATGGGCCAGGGGAGAGGGGATGTATGAAGTGGCTCTGAGTGCTGGGGCAGAAAGGGCTTCTATCATGGGCATCAGAGTTCCGTGGCCCCAAGACTCCAACATCCCTGGGTCCAAGTTCTGCAGAGGCCATTGGAATTGAGAAGATGGGTAGCCCTCATTTCTTCTGGAATTGTGAGGTTCAGCCTCACGTTCTGTCATGGAGAGGGATGTCTTGAGGGAGAGTGTGCTGCTCTTTGGCAGGTAAACTCCATAGCCTGCCCTGTGGGGAGGTGTCCCAGGGCCATCTCCCTCACTGCCCCAGGCTCTGTTGGATTTCCCCCCTCCCCCACCAGCTGGCCTTCCTCAAGTTCTGAACCCAGGCATCAGGCATTGTGTTGCCCCCAGGTCCTGAAGTCTGGACCAGGCAGAGGTGGACTAGTAATATTGATTAAAAAAAAATATTTGCCAATAAGATACATATCCTCCCTCTGGGACTAGCGGTGTGCATCCAAATCATAGGTTGCTATCCTCTCCACAACCAATCTGAGGAATCGAGAAGGTAGGTGGACCCTTTAAAACACCATAGTCTTCTCTTACACCAAATTCAAAGACATTTTCTTGACCCAGCTTTCTTTTAATTCTGAAGAGATGGCAATTAGTAATTGAAGGCATAATAGTCCTATAGGAAATTGACCTATATGACTGATGGACGTTATGTCATCCATCCGTATCCCTAAAGCACATTTCATTGGAAATATTAGCCAAGGATACGCACTGTAAATTCACAACAGATGTGTAGCTCCCTGGAAGTTGCATTCTGATCTTGTCACATATGTTTCATCTAAGATATTATTAGCGACTTTTCAGATAAGCTTTCAACATCAAGAAGGTGATGTTAGAGAATCTGGTATAAATGGAAATTCGCAGATTCTAAATGAGGAATGATTTTTCATTTTTAATGTTTCTTTTTTTGAGAGAACCCGAGCTGGGGAGGGGGATAGAGTGGGAGACACCGAATATGAGGCAGGCTCGAGGCTCTGAGCTCTCAGAACAGAGCCTGATGTGGGGCTCAAACTCATGGACTCAAAAATCATGACTCGAGTCAAAGTCGGACGCTTAACCGCCTAAGCCACCCAAGCGCCCCAGGAAGGATAGTTTAGTGGCAAAGAAGAAGAAATTAAAGATAGTGTAAAGGATGTCTATTTTTAATTGAAAGATTGTTCACACATTTGTTGTGTTAGTTTTAGGCATACATTTCAGTCATTCCATATGTCTATACATTATGTTGTACTCAACCACAAGTGTAGCTATCATGTGAAATCATGCAACAATATTATGACGGGATTGACTCCATTCCATTGGCTGTCCCTTGTATCCCTAGGACTCATTCACTCCATAGCTGGACGCCGGTATTTCTCTCTCTCAAAGGTGTCCATTCTTTATCTAACCTAAGTATTTTGGTGGTAAACAAAATTACCTCTTGTTCAGCATGTGTAAATCGGTGGTCTATTTTTCTGTGAATATTGCTTAAAACATTACAAATGATGTCGTTACGTTAATAAATTCGGTTTCATTCTTCACTCACAAGAAAGAGAAGGAAAAGATTTTGTGTCCCAGGCCCTGTCACTAAAACCTTCCCAACGAGGAGAACAGGCTTAGTTGCCCAGAGCACCTTCGGTCTCTCAGCTGAGCAACCAGGGCCTTCCACATTGAAGGAATTCCCATGGTGGCCAGCAGAGAGAGCTCAAGAACCACAGACCCCCGAGGGGCGGGTTCCTCTGCTGGGCAGTGATAGCCAGCAGAGGGCGCACCATCTGCTTTTCTGACCCAGGGCACCTCAGAGCAGGAAGGGCTTAGATTGCTCTCAGAGGACTCAGGCCTCTGCTGGTGCCTCAGTACAGAGAGCAGAGCTGCATTTCCAGCAGGTTCTGCCACCCGCCCCAGGGGAGACCTTGGGAGCTTTATAGCAACTTGGCATCTCCTGAGTCACCAGAGAGAAGCTGCCTTGTTGTACTGAGTGCTGAGGAGGGGGCGCTGGGTGGCTTCCCTGGTCAAGCTGGTTGCTGAGCTGCACAGGCCTTTGCATTTTCTGGGCTGTTCCCGTGTTTCATTCCACCCCTTCCCGGACAGTTTTTGAACAAGACGTATTTTACTAAAGGACTTGTGGATTGCGGGGTCCCACGACATCACCTCATAGATGAAGTCGATGGTTTGTTCCAGATTCAGGCTTGTTTCCGGGAAGTAACCCTAACAGAAATTCAGAAGCATGGGAGCTGCATTCAATTAGGACGTGGATACATGAAATGCTCGTCTCACGACCTTCTAGAAGAATGAGCTGGGACCCATGTTCCGAGTCCTGCTGGAACCAGAGACGGAGGTAAGGGCACAAACTGTCCCACACATCATACATGCTTTTTTTAAAAATTTCATGGTTATTTTTCCAACCTAGTGAAGCGATTGAAAACTACAGAAAACCTGGTAGGTAAGTCTCATGAACCTTATGTTATCTTTCAATTTAAATTCCAGTGAGTGAAGAAATAGCGTAATATTAGTTTCAGGTGTCCAATATAGAGCAAGACTTCCACAGGTCACCCGATGCTCTTCCCAGGTGCACTTCTTAATCCCCATCAGCTGCTTCACCCATTCCCTCACCTCGCTGTGGAACTCCTCAGTTTGTTTCCTAGTTAAGAGTCCGTTGTCTCCCCCCACCCACCTTTGTTTTGTTTTCTTGCCATGTGTTAGTGAAATCATTGGGTATTTGTCTGTCTCTGACAGGCTTATTTCACCCAGCATAACATTCTCTCTCTCCATCCACCTCGTGGCAAATGACAAGATTTCATGTTTTTATGGCTAAATAATATTACATTCCATATACCACATCTCAATTTATTCATCAGTTGATGGATGTTTGGATAGTTTCCGTAATTTGGCTTTTGTAAAAAATGCTGCTGTAAACATCACGGTGCATGTATCCCTTTGAAGATTTTGTATTCTTTGTGGAAATACTTTGTAGTGAAATCGCTGGATTGTAAGGTACTTCTATTTCCAGTTTTTTTTTTTTTTTTGACATCTCCATGTTGTTTTCCAGAGTGGCTGCACCAGTTTGCATTCTTACCCACAGTGCAAGAGGGTTATTCTTTCCCCACTTCCTTGGCAACACCTGCTGTTTCATCCTTCATTGATTTTCGTCATTGTGACAGATGTGATGTGTTATCTCATTGTACTTTTGAATTGTATTTCCCTGAAGATCAGTATTGTTGAGCATTTTTTCATGTGTCTCTTGGCCATGTATATGTCTTCCTTCGGGAAATGTCCATTTTTGTCTTCTGCCCATTTTTAATGATTTCTCATTTTTTGGGTGCTGTATAACTGTATATATTTTGGACACTAACCCTTTATCCGATGTCGTTTGCAAATATCATTCTGTTGATGTTTTAGTTTTGTTGATTATTTCCTTGGTGACAGAAGGTTTTCATTTTTATAAAGTCTCATTATTTTTGCTTGTGTTTCCCTTACCTCTAGAGATATATCTACAAAGACGTTTGTACAGGCAATGTCAAATAAGATACTACCCGTATTATCCTCTGGGATTTTTATGGTTTCGGGTTTCACATATAGGTCTTTGTCCATGTTGGATTTATTTTTGTGTATGTTGTAAGAAAGTGGTCCGTTGTTTTTGTTTTGTTTTGCAGATTGCTGTCCAGTTTTTCCAAAACCATATGTTGAGGAGCCTTTTTTTTAAATTTATGTATTTATTTTTGAGAGAGAGAGAGAGAGAGAGCATGCAGAAGAGGGGCAGAGAGAAATGGAGAGAGAGAATCCCACGCATGCTCTGCACTGCCCTGAGATCATGACCTGAGCTGAATCCACCATCACACGCTTTCGTGACTGGGCCACCCATGTGTCCCAAGACTATCTTTTTTTCCATTAGATGTTCTTTCCTGCTTTGTTGAGAATTAGTTGACCATAGAGGTGTGAGTTTATTTCTGGGTTTCCATGCTATTGATCTATGCGTATGAGTTTGTTGTTGTTATTTTTTGTTGTTGTTTTGTCAGTACTGTTCAGTACTGACATACTGATCATACTGTTCTGATCAGTATAGCTTTGTAATGTAACCTAAAGTCTGGAATTGTGATGTCTCCAGCTTTGCTTTTCTTCTACAAGTTTGTTTTGGCTGTTTGGGGACTTTTGTCATTCCATATGAATTTTGAGATTTTTTGTTCTTGTTCTGTGACAAATGTTTTTGTTAGTGTGATAGGGATTTCATTATATGTGTAGATTGTTTTGAGGAGTGTAGACATTTTAACAGTATTTTGTGCTTCCCATCCATGAACATGAAATGTATGTCCATTTCTTGGTGTCCTCTTCCATTTATTTCATCAGTGTTTCATAGCCTTTAGAGTACAGGTCTTTCACCTCTTTGGTTAGGTTTATTCCTGGTTTCTTGTGGTATTTGTGAGCCTGTCAATGGGATTGATCCCTTACTTTCTCTCTGTGTTAATTCATGATTTGTGTTAGAAATTCAATACATCTATGTTCCTTGATTTCTGTAGATTGTGACTTGTCGAATTCATGTATCAATTCTAGCAATTTTTAAGGGAATATTTCATGCTTTTTATAGAACACATCATGTCAGTTCCAAATAGCGAAAGTGCTACTTCTTCCTTGCCGATTTGGATGCCTCTTATTTCTTTTTGTTGTCTGAGTGCTCTGGTTAGGGTTTCCTGTACTATGTGGGATAACAGTGGTGAGAGGGGTCATTCCTATCTTGTCCCTGACTTTGGAAGCAAACCTTTCAATTTTTACCCATTGAGGATGAGATGAGCTGTGGGTTTTTCCTAGATGACCTTTATTATGTGCAGGTAGGTTGAGTCTCAATGTACTTTGCTGAGGGTTTTTATCATGAATGGATGTGGCATTTTATCAAATAGTTTTCCTGCATCTGTTGAAAGCATCATATTGTTCTTATCCTTTCTTCTATTACTGTGGTGCATCATGTTGATTGATCTGTGAATGTGGAACCACCCTTGCAGCCCAGGAATATATCCCACTTGATTATGGTAAATGATTCTATTAATGTATTGTTGACTTTAATTTGAAGGTATTTTAATGAGAATTTCGGCATACATAGTCATCAGGCTATTGCTCTGCAGTTTTATTTAAAAATTTTTAAACATTGTTTTAAATGTTTATTTCTTTCCTTAGATAGAGTACATAAAAGTGAGGGAGGAGCAGAGAGACAGGGAGGGAGAGAATCCTGGCCATGCCCCACACTGTCATAGCAGGGCCCAACGTGGGACTCGAACCCACGCACCGCAAGATAATGTCCTAATCCAAAATTAAGAGTTGACAGTAAACCGACTGACCCACACAGGTGCTGCTGCAGTTTTCGGGTTTAGTGGAGGATTCATCTGGTTTTGGTATCAGGGTAATGATGGCCTCATACGATGAATTTGTAAGTTTTCCTTCTTTTTTAATTTTTTGTAATAATTCGAGGAGAATACATATTACCTCTTCCTTAAATGGATGGTAGAATTCATCAATGAAGCCATCTGGCCATGAACTCTTGTGTTGGGGGGAGATTTTTTTAATTACTAATGTGGTATCTTTCTGTGTTCAGATTTTAGATATCTTCCTGTTTCAGTTTTGGTAGTTTGTGTGTTTCTAGGAATTTGTCTATTTTTCTCAGAGTGTCCAATATGTTGCATGTCGTTGTTCATAATATTATCTTCTAATTGTATTTTTGTGGTGTTGACTGTTATTTCTCCTTTCTTATTTGTGATTTTATTTATTTGAGTCCTTTCTGTATTCTTTGTGAAGAGTCTGCCTAGGAGGTTTTCAAGTTGATTACTGTTTTCAAAGAACCAGCCCCTGGTTTCATTGATTTGGTCTAGTGTCTTTTTGGTTTCTATATTCCTTATTTCTGCCCTAAACTCTATTATTTCCTTCCTTCTGCTGCTCTTTTTTCTCATTCCTTTAGGTGTAAGTTAGGATTGTTTGAGATTTTTCTTGCTCTTTAAGGTAGGCTTGTATTGCTATATACTTCCATCATAGACTGCTTTTGCCGCATTCCAAAGGGTTTTACCAGTGTATTTTCATTTTCATTTGTTTCAGTGTATTTTCTCATTGATTTCCTGTTTGACCCATTCATTTAGTAGCATGTTATTTAACCTCCCTTTATTCGTGGCCTTCCACCCCCCCCCCCAGCCCTTTTTTTGTGGTTGACTTCAAGTTTCCTAGCTTTGTGGTTAGAAAAGATGCTTGGTCTGATCTCTGTCGTTGGGTACCTCTTGAGGCCTGATTTGTGACCAAGAATGTGATCAATTCTGGAGAACGCCCCATGTATGCTTGAAAAGATTGTGTACTCTGCCATTTTAGTATGGAGTGTTCTGAATATATCTGTTAAACCCATCTGGTCCAGTGTGTCATTCAAAGCCATTGTTTCCTTGTTAACTTTCTGTTTATAGGTTCTGTCCATTGATGGGAGTGATGTGTTAAAGTCCTCTACTGTCATCATATTATTATAAATGAGTTCCTTTATGGTTGTTGCTAAATGTTTTATATACTTGGCGATGGCATGTTGGGTGCATCAAAATTTACAATCATTGGATATTCTTGTTTGGCTGTCCCCTTTAGTATGAGATCGTGTCTGTCTTCATCTCATTATAGCTTTATTTATTTATTTATTTATTTATCTTAATTTAAGTTAATTTAAGTCTTAGTTGACATACAGTGCATTCTCAGATTCAGGAGTAGTATTCGGTGATTCATCCCTTACATACAACACCCAGTGCTCATCACAACAAGTGCTCTCCTTAATACTCGTCCTCCATCTAGCCCAGTGCTGACCCATCTCCCTCCATCAACCTTCACTTTTTTTTCTCTAACATTAAGAGACTCATGTGGTTTGTTACCACGCTTCTCTTTTCCTGCCCCCTTCCCTAGTTTTCATGTGTTTTGTTTCATAAATTCCACATGAGTGAAATCATATATTTGTCTTTCTCTGATTGACATATTTCACTTAGCAAATACATTCGAGCTCCATCCACATCGTTGCAAATGGCAAGATTTCATTCTTCTTGAAGCTGAGTTATATTTCATTGTACATACATATGTATGTATATATGAACATACACATATGTACATATGCAAATACATACGTATACACACACACACACACACCACAACTTCTTTATACCTTCATCAGTTGATGGATACTTGGGCTTTCTCCATAGTTTGGCTACTGTTGATAATTCTGCTATAAATATTGGGTGCATGCAATGTCACTATTAGGTATTTACCCTAAGGGTACCAAAGTAGAGTCTCGGTTTTAAAGTTTATTTTGCCTGATATAAGTATTGCTACTGGCTTTCTTTTGACATTATTGGCATGATAAATATTTCTTTATTCCCTCACTTCAAATCTGCAGGAGACTTAAGTCCAAATAAGGCTTTGTAGGCAGCATCTAGATAGACATTGTTTTTTGTTTGTTTGTTTGTTTGTTTGTTTGTTTGTTTTGTCCATTCTGACGCCCTATCCAATGTCTTTTGATTGGAGCATTTAGTCCATTTATATTCCGAGTGATTATTGATAGGTATATATTTAGTCCCATTCTACTAGTTGTTTTGTCATTGTTTCTTGATGTTTTCTCTGATCCTTTCTTGTTTGTAACACTTTTAGTCTTTCATTTCCACTCAACAGCCCGATTTAAATATTCTTTTCTTTTGCCTGGTGGTACATTTCTTTACTTATTTTTAATATTTCTTTTTTTTTTTAATTTAAGCCCAAGTTAGTTACCTTATAGAGGAATACAGTTTCAGCAGTAGAATTTAGTGATCCATCAAGTGCAAAATATACCCAATACTCATCCCAAGGTCCACCCCTAATGCCCATCACCCATTGAGCCCATACCCCTATTCAGTAACCCTCCAGGAACCCTGAGATTCTTCCCTCTATTTAACAGTCTCTTATCATTTGACTCCCTCTCTGTTTGTATCTTATTTTTGCTTTCCTTTCACTATGTTCATCAGTTTTTTTTTAATTCGACATAAGAGAGAAATCATAGGATGTGTGTCTTTCTCTGACACATTTTGCTTAGCTTAATAAAGTCCGGTTCCATCCACGTTGTTGCAAATAGCGAGATTTCATTCTTTTTGATCGCCAAGTAATAGTCCATTGTATGAATATGCCATATCTTCTTTATCCATTCATCTGTCAGTGGTCATCTGGGCTCTTTGCATAACTTAGCTATTGTTGATAATGCTGCTATAAATACTGGAGTACATGTGCCACTTCGAGTCAGCATTAATGTATCTTTTGGATAAATACCCAGTAGTGCAATTGCTGGGTCCTAGTGTAGTTCTATGTTTTGTTTTTGTGACGAATCTCCATACTATTTTCCAGAATGGCTACACCACTTTGCATTCCCACCAGCATTGCAAAAGGGTTCCCTTTCCCTGCATCCTTGCCAACATCTGTCATTTCCAGAGATGTTAATTTTAGCCATTCTGATAGGGGTGAGGGGATATCTCATTGTGGTTTTGATTTGTATTTCAGTGATGACGAGTGAGATTGAGCATCTTTTCATGTGTGACCAATCTGAATGTCATCTTTCTTAAAGTGTCTCTTCATGTCTTTTGCCCATTTTTTCACTGGATTATTTGGTTTCTGGGTGTTGAGTGTGATGCGTTTTTGTATAGATTTTGGATACTAACCCTTTATCTGATATGTCACCTGCAAATATCTTCTCCCATTTCATTCAGTTGCTTTTTAGTTTGGCTGATTTTGTCCCCTGCTGTGCAGAAGCTTTTTATCTTCAGGACCCAATAGTTCATTGTGGTTTTTATTGCCCTTGTTTCTGGAGACATGACAAGCGAGAAGTTGCTGCGGCCAGGATCAAGGAGGTACATTGCCTGTTATCTCCTCTAGGATTTTGATGGTTCCTGACTTACATTTAGATCATTCATCCATTTTGAGGTGTGTGTGTGTGTGTGTGTGTGTGTGTGTGTGTGTGTGTGTGTGTCTGTGTGTGAGTGTGTATGTGTGTCGTTTAAGACAAGTGTCCAGGTTCATCATTCTCACTGTCCAGTATTCCTAGTACCATTTGCTGAAGAGACTCTTATTCCATTGGATATTCTTTCTGTGTTAACAAAGATTACTCACCATATGTTGGAGGGTATATTTCTGGGTTCCATATTCTGTTCCACTGACGTCTGTCTCCGTTTCTGTGCCTGTACATACTGTCTTGATGAATGCAGCTTTCTAATACACCACAAATCCAAAATAGTTATGTTTCCACCTTTGTTTTCTTTTTCAACATGACTTTGGCTTTTGGTATCTTTTCTGGATCCTTACACATTTTAGGGTTGTTCTAGCTCTGTGGACAAAGCTCGTGTTATTTTGATAGGGATTGCATTGAGTGTGTTGATTGGTTTGGTAGTATTAACATCTTAACAAAGTTTGTTCTAATTCGTGAGCATGGAATGTTTTCCATTTCTTTGGGTTTCTTCAATTTTTCTCATAGACGATTTATGGTTTGTTACTTACATCCCCATTGGGAGAGAGTCTGGGCTAGGGTTAAGGTTCGGTCCAGGACGTTGCCAGGGCCAAAGCAACTCCAGTCTCTTGATCTCCCTAGAGGAATGAAGTAAAGGACCAGGAGACAGCAGGGGTCAAGTGTTTGACTAGGTTTCAAGATTGGGTTAGGATTCGGTTGAGGTTTCAGGTTAGGGGTAGAGTTTGGTTTAGGACCCAAGAGCCTCCAGGTACTGAACCCACAGCAGGGCAGTGGTCTCCCGATTGGGCTAAGTTGAGGGCACAGGGGAGAGGGCCGGTAAGATTCAGTCTTTGGCTTCCAAGGCCACGGAACTCTATGGGCCATTGGTCGGGTAGGTCTCAGGAATTCTCTCAGACAACTGCAGCCGGGCCTGCAAAACCTCATTGTGAGGTTCCAGGCACCATGCCAAGAGACACTGCCCCGCTTCTGGAACCCCAGGCACATGGTGTTGGCAGACCTTGGAACTGGGTCCCCAAGGGGAGAGAGCCTTAGCTAGGGTTAGTGTTTGGACCAGGGACGTAGCCAGGGCCGAAGCGACTCCAGTCTTGAGATCTCCCTTGAGAGATGAAGTGAGGGCCCATGCGAGGGGGGGTTAAAACGAAGGGTTAGGGTTCAAGGCCGGCTTAGGATTTGGTGGAGGGTCCGATTAAGGGTAGGGTTGGGGTTAGGTCCCAGGAGGCCCCAGGTGCTGAAGCCAGAGCAGTGCAGTGTTCTCCCCGAAGGACTGAGTTCAGGACACAAGGGAGGGTGCCGGGCAGGATCAGACTCTGTTCTTCCAGGCAACACAACTCTATGAGCGCCTGGTCGAGGAAGCCTCAGAAATCCTCTCTGGCAGCTGTAACCGGCATGGGAAACGATATGGTGAGCTTCCAGATACCATACCGAGTGACACTGCAAACCTTCTGGACCCCAGACGTGTGGTGTTGTCAGACGTTGGGATTGGGTCCCCATGGGAGACAGCCTTAGCTAGGGTTAGGTTTCGGTCAAGGGACGTCACCAGGGCCGAAGCCACACTGGTCCGGCGATCTGTCTCAAGGCCTGAAATGAGTGCCCATGCGACGGGGCGGCTCAAGTGGAGGGTAAAGTTTCGAGGACGGCTGAGGTTTCGGTGGAGGGTTCCGACAAGGGTAGGGTTAGGGTTAAGTTTAGATCCCAGGAGCTCCAGGAGCCTAACGCACAGCAAGTCAGTGGTCTCCCTGAAGGTCTAAGTTGAGGACACAAGGGAGGGTGCCGGTCAGGATCAGTCTTAGGCTGCCAGGACCACACACGTGGATGGGCCCCTGGTCAGGGAGGCCTCAGGAATTCTTTCGGGCAGCTGCAGCCGGGCCTGGGAAATGTATGGTGAGCTTCCAGGTTCCATGCCGAATGAGCCTGCACCGCTTGTGGACCCCAGGATCGTGGTGTTGTCAGACTTTGGTATTGGGTCCCCATGGGGAGAGAGCCTTAACTAGGGTTGGAGTTCAGTCCAGGGTCGTCACCAGGGCCGAAGCGACTCCGGTCTCGTGATCTCCCACGAGGGCTGAAGTGAGGGAACATGCGATGGGGCGGCTCAAGTGTAGGTTTAGGGTTCGAGGCACCCTTAGGTTTTGGTGGAGGGTTCCAGGTTGGGGTACGTCAGACTTAGGGTTAGGACCCAGGAGGCTCCAGGCGCCAAACACTCAGCAGGGCAGTTGTCTCCACAAAGGGCTGAATTGAGGGCACAACGGAGAGTGCCTTTCAGGATCAGTCTTTGGCTGCCAAGGCCACACACGTCGATGGCCCCTGGTCGGGGAGGCCTCAGGTATCCTCTTGTGTAGCTGCAGCCGGGCCTGGGAAACAACATGGTGAGCTTCCAGGTTCCATGCCGAGTTAGCCTGTACCGCTTGTGAACCCCAGGCGCGTGGTGTTGTCAAACTTTGGTATTGGTTCCCCATGGGGAGAGAGCCTTAGCTAGGGTTAGGGTTTGGTCCAGGGACGTCGCTAGGGCTGAAGCGTCTCCGATCTCGTGAACTCCCTTGAGGGGAGAAGTGAGGGTATGTGTGATGGTGCGGCTCAAGGGTTAGGTTAGGAGGACCCTTTAGGTTTCACTGGAGGTCCCTTTTGTGGGTAGGGTTAGGGTTAGGCCTTGGAGGCTTCAGGCGCCGAACCCACAGCAGGGGACTGGTCTCCCCGATGGGTCATTTGAGGGCACAAGAGAGGGTGCCGTTCTGGATCAGTCTTTGGCGGCCAACACCACACAAGTTGATGGGCCCCTGGTCGGGGAGCCCTCAGGAAATCTGTTGGGCTGCTGCAGCCGCACTTGAGAAAGGACATGGTGAGCTTCCAGGTTCCATGGCAAGTGTGCCTGCACAGCTTGTGGACCTCAGGCACGTGGTGTTGTTAGACTTTGGTACTGGGTCCCCATGGAGGAGAGCCTTAGCTAGGGTTAGTGTCTGGTCCAGGAACGTCGCCATACCCGAAGCGACTCCAGTGTCATGATCTCCCTCGATGGATGAAGTGAGGGCCCATGCGAAGGGGCAGCTCAACTGTAGGGTTAGAGTTCGAGCCCGGCGTAGTTTTCGGTGGAGGGTCTTGTCTCTGGGCAGAATTAATGTTAAGTCCCAGGAGGCCCCGGCGCCAAAACATCAGCAAGGCAGTGGTCTCCCCAAAGGGCTAAGAGGAGTGCACAACGGAGGTGCCGGTCAGGATCAGTCTTTGGATAGCAAGGCCACACACGTCGATGGGACCCTGGTCGGGAGGCCTCAGGAATACTCTAGGGCAGATGCAGCCAGGCCAGGGAAACAACATGGTGAGCTTCCAGGTTCCATGCAGAATGAGCCTCCACCGCTTGTGGACCCCAGGTGTATGATGTTGTTGGACTTTGTTATTGGGTCCCAATGGGGAGAGAGCCTTAGCTAGGGTTATGGTTCAGAGCAAGGAGGTCGCATTGGCCAAAGTGACTCTGGTATCATGATCTCCTTCAATCGCTGAAGTGAGGGCCCTTGCGACCAGGCGGCTCAAATGTAGGGTTAGAGTTCGAGGCACTCTTAGGTTTCAGTGGAGGGTCGAGTTTTGGGGTAGGGTTAGGGTTAGGGGAAGGTCCCATGAGGCTCCATGCCCCGAACCCATGGCAGGGCAGTGGTCTCCCCGAAGGGCTGAGTTGAGGGCACAAGGGAGGGTGCCGATCAGGATCAGTCTTTGGCTGCCAAGGCCACACACGTCGCTGGGCCTATGGTCAGGAGGGCCTCAGAAATCCTCTTGGGCACATGCAACCGTGCCTGGGATATGACATGGTGAGACTTCAGGTTCCATTCCGAGTGACCATGCATTGCTTGTTGACCCCAGGGACGTGGTGTTGTCAGACATTGGTATTGGATTCCCATGGGGAGAGAGTTAGTTAGGGTTAGGGTTCGGTCCAGGGTCGTGACCAGGGCCGAAGCGACTCAGGTCTCGTAATCTCCCTTGAGGACTGAAGTGAGGGCACACATATCAAGGCGGCTCAAGTCCAGGGTAGGGTTCGAGGCAGGCTTAGGTTTTGGTGGAGTGGCCCGGTATGGGGTAGGTTGAAGGTGAGAGTTAGGGTTAGGGTTCGGTCAAGGGACGTCGCCAGGGCTGAAGCGACTCCAGTCGCGTGATCTCCCTCGAGGGCTGAAGTGAGGGCCCATGCCAGAAGGCGGCTCCATTGCAGGGTTAGGGTACGAGGCAGGCTTAGGTGGCGGTGGAGGGTCACGGTTCAGGGTAAGGTTAGGGTTCGGTTTAGGTCCCAGGAGGCTCCAGGCGCCGAAGACACAGCAGGGCAGTGGTTTCCCCGAAGGGCTCAGTTGAGGGCACAAGGGAAGCTGTCGGTCAGGATCGGTATTTGGTTATCTAGGCCAAACACGTGATTGGGCCCCTGGTCCAGGAGGCCTCCGGAATCCTCTCGGGCCACTGCAGCCGGGCCTGGGAAACGACATGGTGAGATTCCAGGATCCATGACGAGTCAGCCTGAAGCGCTTCTGGAACCAAGGCGCCTGGTGTTCTAAGACGTTGGAGTTGGGTCACCATGGGGAGGGAGCCTCAGATACGGGTAGGGTTTGGTCCAGGGACTTCGCCAGGGCCGAAGCTACTCCAGTCTCGAGATCTCCCTCCAGGGCTGAAGTGAGGGCCCATGCCAGAGGGCGGCTCCTTTGCAAAGTTGGGTTCGAGGCAGGCTTAGGTTGCGGTGGAGGGTCCCGGTTCGGGGTACGGTTAGGGTTAGGGTTAGGGCCCAGGAGGCTCCAGGCGCCGAACCCACAGCAGGGCAGTGGTCTTCCCGAAGGCCTGAGTTGAGGGCACAAGGGACCGTGCCGGTCAGGATCCGTCTTTGGCTGCCAAGGCCACAGACGTCGATCGGCCCCTGTTCGAGGAGGCCTCCGGAATCCTCTCGGTCAGCTGCACACGGGCCTGGGAAACCACATGGTGAGCTTGCAGCTTCCATGCCGAGTCAGCCTGCACCGCCTCTGGACCCCAGGCGCGTGGTCTTGTCAGACTTTGGCATGGGGTCCCCGTGGGGAAGGAGCCTTAGCTAGGGTTAGGGTTTGGTCCAGGGACGTCGCCAGGGCTGAATCGACTCCAGTCTCGTGATCTCCCTCGAGGGCTGAAGTGAGGGCCCATGCCAGAAGGCGGCTCCATTGCAGGGTTAGGGTTCGAGGCAGGCTTAGGTTGCGGTGGAGGGTCCCGGTTCGGGGTACGGTTAGGGTTAGGGTTAGGTCCCAGGAGGCTCCAGGCGCCCAACCCACAGCAGGGCAGTGGTCTCCCCGAAGGGCTGAGTTGAGGGCACAAGGGACCGTGCCGGTCAGGATCCGTCTTTGGCTGCCAAGGCCACACACGTGATTGGGCCCCTGGTCGAGGAGGCCTCCGGAATCCTCTCGGCAGCTGCAGCCGGGCCTGGGAAACGACATGGTGAGCTTCCAGGTTCCATGCCGAGTCAGCCTGCACCTCTTCCGGACCCCAGGCGCGTGGTGTTGTCAGACGTTGGCATTGGGTCCTCTTGGGGAGAGAGCCTTAGCTAGGGTTAGGGTTCGGTCCAGGGACGAGGCCAGGGCCGAAGCGACTCCGGTCTCGTGATCTCCCTCGAGGGCTGAAGTGAGGGCCCATGCAGCAAGGCGGCTCAAGTGCAGGGTTAGGGGTCGAGGCCGGCTTAGGTTTCGGTGGAGGGTCCCCGTTCGGTGTGGGGTTAGGGTTAGGGTTAGGTCCCAGGAGGCTCCAGGCGCCGAACCCACAGCAGGGCAGTGGTCTTCCCGAAGGCCTGAGTTGAGGGCACAAGGGACCGTGCCGGTCAGGATCCGTCTTTGGCTGCCAAGGCCACAGACGTCGATCGGCCCCTGTTCGAGGAGGCCTCCGGAATCCTCTCGGTCAGCTGCACACGGGCCTGGGAAACCACATGGTGAGCTTGCAGCTTCCATGCCGAGTCAGCCTGCACCGCCTCTGGACCCCAGGCGCGTGGTCTTGTCAGACTTTGGCATGGGGTCCCCGTGGGGAGGGAGCCTTAGCTAGGGTTAGGGTTTGGTCCAGGGACGTCGCCAGGGCTGAATCGACTCCAGTCTCGTGATCTCCCTCGAGGGCTGAAGTGAGGGCCCATGCCAGAAGGCGGCTCCATTGCAGGGTTAGGGTTCGAGGCAGGCTTAGTTTGCGGTGGAGGGTCCCGGTTCGGGGTACGGTTAGGGTTAGGGTTAGGTCCCAGGAGGCTCCAGGCGCCCAACCCACAGCAGGGCAGTGGTCTCCCCGAAGGGCTGAGTTGAGGGCACAAGGGACCGTGCCGGTCAGGATCCGTCTTTGGCTGCCAAGGCCACACACGTGATTGGGCCCCTGGTCGAGGAGGCCTCCGGAATCCTCTGGGCAGCTGCAGCCGGGCCTGGGAAACGACATGGTGAGCTTCCAGGTTCCATGCCGAGTCAGCCTGCACCTCTTCCGGACCCCAGGCGCGTGGTGTTGTCAGACGTTGGCATTGGGTCCACTTGGGGAGAGAGCCTTAGCTAGGGTTAGGGTTCGGTCCAGGGACGTCGCCAGGGCTGAATCGACTCCAGTCTCGTGATCTCCCTCGAGGGCTGAAGTGAGGGCCCATGCAGCAAGGCGGCTCCATTGCAGGGTTAGGGTTCGAGGCAGGCTTAGGTTGCGGTGGAGGGTCCCGGTTCGGGGTACGGTTAGGGTTAGGGTTAGGTCCCAGGAGGCTCCAGGCGCCGAACCCACAGCAGGGCAGTGGTCTTCCCGAAGGCCTGAGTTGAGGGCACAAGGGACCGTGCCGGTCAGGATCCGTCTTTGGCTGCCAAGGCCACAGACGTCGATCGGCCCCTGTTCGAGGAGGCCTCCGGAATCCTCTCGGTCAGCTGCACACGGGCCTGGGAAACCACATGGTGAGCTTCCAGGTTCCATGCCGAGTCAGCCTGCACCGCCTCTGGACCCCAGGCGCGTGGTCTTGTCAGACTTTGGCATGGGGTCCCCGTGGGGAGGGAGCCTTAGCTAGGGTTAGGGTTTGGTCCAGGGACGTCGCCAGGGCTGAATCGACTCCAGTCTCGTGATCTCCCTCGAGGGCTGAAGTGAGGGCCCATGCCAGAAGGCGGCTCCATTGCAGGGTTAGGGTTCGAGGCAGGCTTAGGTTGCGGTGGAGGGTCCCGGTTCGGGGTACGGTTAGGGTTAGGGTTAGGTCCCAGGAGGCTCCAGGCGCCCAACCCACAGCAGGGCAGTGGTCTCCCCGAAGGGCTGAGTTGAGGGCACAAGGGACCGTGCCGGTCAGGATCCGTCTTTGGCTGCCAAGGCCACACACGTGATTGGGCCCCTGGTCGAGGAGGCCTCCGGAATCCTCTCGGCAGCTGCAGTCGGGCCTGGGAAACGACATGGTGAGCTTCCAGGTTCCATGCCGAGTCAGCCTGCACCTCTTCCGGACCCCAGGCGCGTGGTGTTGTCAGACGTTGGCATTGGGTCCTCTTGGGGAGAGAGCCTTAGCTAGGGTTAGGGTTCGGTCCAGGGACGTGGCCAGGGCCGAAGCGACTCCGGTCTCGTGATCTCCCTCGAGGGCTGAAGTGAGGGCCCATGCAGCAAGGCGGCTCAAGTGCAGGGTTAGGGGTCGAGGCCGGCTTAGGTTTCGGTGGAGGGTCCCCGTTCGGTGTGGGGTTAGGGTTAGGGTTAGGTCCCAGGAGGCTCCAGGCGCCGAACCCACAGCAGGGCAGTGGTCTTCCCGAAGGCCTGAGTTGAGGGCACAAGGGACCGTGCCGGTCAGGATCCGTCTTTGGCTGCCAAGGCCACAGACGTCGATCGGCCCCTGTTCGAGGAGGCCTCCGGAATCCTCTCGGTCAGCTGCACACGGGCCTGGGAAACCACATGGTGAGCTTGCAGCTTCCATGCCGAGTCAGCCTGCACCGCCTCTGGACCCCAGGCGCGTGGTCTTGTCAGACTTTGGCATGGGGTCCCCGTGGGGAGGGAGCCTTAGCTAGGGTTAGGGTTTGGTCCAGGGACGTCGCCAGGGCTGAATCGACTCCAGTCTCGTGATCTCCCTCGAGGGCTGAAGTGAGGGCCCATGCCAGAAGGCGGCTCCATTGCAGGGTTAGGGTTCGAGGCAGGCTTAGGTTGCGGTGGAGGGTCCCGGTTCGGGGTACGGTTAGGGTTAGGGTTAGGTCCCAGGAGGCTCCAGGCGCCCAACCCACAGCAGGGCAGTGGTCTCCCCGAAGGCCTGAGTTGAGGGCACAAGGGACCGTGCCGGTCAGGATCCGTCTTTGGCTGCCAAGGCCACACACGTGATTGGGCCCCTGGTGGAGGAGGCCTCCGGAATCCTCTCGGCAGCTGCAGCCGGGCCTGGGAAACGACATGGTGAGCTTCCAGGTTCCATGCCGAGTCAGCCTGCACCTCTTCCGGACCCCAGGCGCGTGGTGTTGTCAGACGTTGGCATTGGGTCCACTTGGGGAGAGAGCCTTAGCTAGGGTTAGGGTTCGGTCCAGGGACGTGGCCAGGGCCGAAGCGACTCCGGTCTCGTGATCTCCCTCGAGGGCTGAAGTGAGGGCCCATGCAGCAAGGCGGCTCAAGTGCAGGGTTAGGGGTCGAGGCCGGCTTAGGTTTCGGTGGAGGGTCCCCGTTCGGTGTGGGGTTAGGGTTAGGGTTAGGTCCCAGGAGGCTCCAGGCGCCGAACCCACAGCAGGGCAGTGGTCTTCCCGAAGGGCTGAGTTGAGGGCACAAGGGACGGTGCCGGTCAGGATCCGTCTTTGGCTGCCAAGGCCACAGACGTCGATCGGCCCCTGTTCGAGGAGGCCTCCGGAATCCTCTCGGTCAGCTGCACACGGGCCTGGGAAACGACATGGTGAGCTTGCAGCTTCCAAGCCGAGTCAGCCTGCACCGCTTCTGGACCCCAGGCGCGTGGCGTTGTCAGACTTTGGCATGGGGTCCCCATGGGGAAGGAGCCTTAGCTAGGGTTAGGGTTTGGTCCAGGGACGTCGCCAGGGCTGAATCGACTCCAGTCTCGTGATCTCCCTCGAGGGCTGAAGTGAGGGCCCATGCCAGAAGGCGGCTCCATTGCAGGATTAGGGTTCGAGGCAGGCTTAGGTTGCGGTGGAGGGTCCCGGTTTGGGGTGCCGTTAGGGTTAGGGTTAAGTCCCAGGAGGCTCCAGGCGCCCAACCCACAGCAGGGCAGTGTTCGCCCCGAATGGCTGAGTTGAGGGTACAAGGGATGCTGCCGGTCAGGATCCGTCTTTGGCTGCCAAGGCCACACAGATCTATGGGTCCCTGGTGTAGGAGGACTCCTGAATATTTCAGGCAGATGCCCCCGGCCTGGGAAACGACATGGTGAGCTTCCAGGTTCCATGTCGAGTGAGTCTGCACCGCTTGTGTACCCCAGGCATGTAGTGTTGTCAGACATTGGTATTGGGTCCCCAGTTGAGAGATCTTTAACTAGGGTTAGGGTTTTGTCCAGGGACACCGCCAGGGCTAATGTGACTACGCTCTCGTTATGTCTCTCGAGGGCTGAAGTGAGGGCCCATGCGACGGGGCATCTCTAGTTTAGGGTTCAGTTACGAGGCTGGCTTAGTTTTCGGTGGAGGGAAGTGGTTCGAGGTAAGATTAGGGTTAGAGTTAGTTTTCAGGAGGCTCCAGAGGCCGAACCCATAGCAGGCCAGTAGTCTCCCCGAAGGGCTGAGTTGGGGGTACAAGGGAGAGTGCCGGTCAGGATCAGTCTTTGGCTGCCAAGGCCACACATGTCGATGGGCCCCTTGTCGGTGAGGCCTCAGGAATCCTCTCGGGCAGCTGTAGCTGGGCCTGGGAAATGACAGGGACAGCTTCCAGGTTCCATGCCGATTGAGCCTCCACCGTTTCTGGACCCCAGGCAAGTGGTTTGTCAGATTTTGGTATTGGGTCCCCATGGGGAGAGTGCCTTAGCTAGGGTTAGGTTTCTTTCCAGGACGTCGCCAGAGTCTAAACGACTCAGGTCTCATATTCTCCCTCGAGGCCTGAAGTGAGGGCCCATGCAACGGGGTGGCTCAAGTGTAGGGTTACAGTTCGAGGCTGGCTTAGGTTTCGGAGGAGGGTCCTGGTTTTGGGTAGGGTTAGGTTTAGGTCCCAGGAGACTCCAGGCGCTGAACCCACAGTAGGACAGTGGTCTCCCCGAAGGGTTGAGTTGTGGGCACAAGGGAGCGTGCCGGTCAGTATCAGTCTTTGGTTGCCAAGGCGAGACACGTCCATGGGCCCCTGGTCGTGGATGTCACAGGAATCCTCTGTGGCCCGTGCAGCCGGACCTGGGAAACGACAGAGTGAGCTTCCAAGTTCCATGCCGAATGAGCCTGAACCGCTTGTGGATCACAGGCATGTGGTGTTGTCAGACTTTGGTTTGGGGTCCCTAAGGGGAGAGAGCCTTAGCTAGTGTTTGGATTCGGTCCAGGGACGCCGCCAGGGCCGAAGCGACTCTGGTCTCGTGATCTCCCTCGAGGGCTGAAGTGAGGGCCCATGCAGCAAGGCGGCTCAAGTGCAGGGTTAGGGGTCGAGGCCGGCTTAGGTTTCGGTGGAGGGTCCCCGTTCGGTGTGGGGTTAGGGTTAGGGTTAGGTCCCAGGAGGCTCCAGGCGCCGAACCCACAGCAGGGCAGTGGTCTTCCCGAAGGCCTGAGTTGAGGGCACAAGGGACCGTGCCGGTCAGGATCCGTCTTTGGCTGCCAAGGCCACAGACGTCGATCGGCCCCTGTTCGAGGAGGCCTCCGGAATCCTCTCGGTCAGCTGCACACGGGCCTGGGAAACCACATGGTGAGCTTGCAGCTTCCATGCCGAGTCAGCCTGCACCGCCTCTGGACCCCAGGCGCGTGGTCTTGTCAGACTTTGGCATGGGGTCCCCGTGGGGAGGGAGCCAGAGCTAGTGTTTGGATTCGGTCCAGGGACGCCGCCAGGGCCGAAGCGACTCTGGTCTCGTGATCTCCCTCGAGGGCTGAAGTGAGGGCCCATTACATGGGGCTGCTCAAGTGTAGGGTAGGGTTCTAGGTCCCCTTTATTTTCATTGGAGGGTCCCCTTTTGGAGTGGGGTTAGGGTTAGCGTTAGGTCCCTCCTGTCTCCAGGTGCCAAACCCTCAGAAGCCAGTTGTCTCCACGGAGGTCTGAGTTTAGGGCAGAAGGTTGGGTGCCGGTCAGGATCACTCTTTGGCTTCCAAGGCCACAACCTCTCTGTGCGATGTTCTGGAAGGCCTCAGGAATCCTCTCGGGCTGTTGTAGCCGTGTTGGGAAATGACATGTTGAGGTTCCAGGTTCCATGCCGAGTTAGCCTGCACCGCTTCTGGACCCCGGTTGCATGGTGTTGTCAGACTGTAGTATTGGGTCCCCATGGTGAGAGAGCATTAGGTAGGTTTAGGTTTTGTTCCAGGGACGTCACCAGGACCGATGCGACCCGAGACTCATGATCTCCCTCGAGGTCTGAAGTGAGGGCCTATGTGACGGTGGGTCTCAAGTATAGGGTCAGGGTTCGAGGTCGGCTTAGACTTCGGTGGAGCTTTCCGTTTAGGGGTTGCATTAGGCTTAGGGTTAGGTCCCAGGATTCTCCAGGCGTTGAACCCACAGTTGTACAGTGGTCTCCCCGAAGGTCTGAGTAGAGGGTACAGGGAGGGTGCCAATCAAGACCAGTCTTTGGCTTCCAATTTCACACAAATATATGGCCCCCTGTAGGTTAAGCCTCAGGAATCCTCTCGGGCAGCTGCAGCCGCGCCTGGGAAATGATATGGTGAGGTTCCACGTTCCATTCCGAGTGACCCTTTACTGCTTCTGGACCCCAGCCACGTGATGTTGTCAGAGGTTTATGGTTCGGTCCAGGAAAGTCGCCAGTGTCGAAGCAACATCAGTGTTTTGAATTCCATGGAATGCTGAAATGAGGGCACATGTTCCGACATGGATCTGTTGTAAAGTTAGTGTGATATATAGGGTTAGGTGTAGGGTGAGTATTCTGGTTAGGGTTACCATTAGGTTTAGGGTTAGCTCCCTGGAGGCTCCGGGTTGTTACCCCAGAGCAGAGCAGGTGTATCCCCAAAGGGCTGAGTGGAGTCACAAGGGTGTGTGCCGGTCAAGATTATTCTATGGGTTCCAAGGCTAGACATATGTATGTGCCACCCTTACTGTAGGCTTCAGGAATCCTCTCATGCAGCTGCCGTCTCGCTTTGCAAATGACATGGTGATATTCCACGTTCCATGTCGAGTATTTCTTCAATTCTGGAACCCATGTGCATGCTGTTATTAGAAAATGTACAAATGTATATTTTCTGGTGGAATGATATCTCCCTTGATGTCTTTGCAGTGTTAAAGTGCTCTTCTATGTATGTATGAGTATCAATTCTTTACTGTAGGTTTTCAGTGTTTTGTGTATTGGATTCTCTCAGGTTGAGCACATGTATGTTTACAATTGTTGTATCTTTCGTTGGATTATACCTTTTATCATTATAATTTCCTTCTTTCCCTCTTCTTAGAGTTTTATTTTTAAATGTAAAAGGATGTCAACTTTTCATTGAAATATTCTTCACACATTTGTTGTGTTAGTTTAGGCACATATTGTAGTCATTCCATATGTCTATAAATTATGTTGTCCTTCAGCAGAAGTGAAAGCTTGCAACAGTATTATTTCAGGATTAACTCTATTCGATTGGCTATCTCTTGTATCCCTAGGACTCATTCGTTCCATAGCTGGAAGCAGTTATCTCTCTCTCAAAGGTGTCAATTCTTTATCTAACCTAAATACTCTGGTGGTAAACACAATTACTTGCTCAGCATGTGTAAATTGGCCGTCTATTTTTCTGTGGACATTGCTTAAAACATTACAAATGATGTCATTATGTTAATAAATTCTGTTTCATTCTTCACTCAAAAACAAGGAGAAGGAAAAGGTTTCTTTGTGTCCCAGGCCCTGTCACTAAGACCCTTCCCATTGTGGAGAACAGGCGGAGTTGCCCAGAGCACCTTCAGTCCCTCAGCTGAGCGACCAAGGCCTTCAACTTTGCAGGAATTCCCATGGTAGCCAGCAGAGAGAGCTCAAGCACCACAGACCCGGAGGGGCGGCCTCCTCTGCCTAGGCAGTGATGGCCAGCAGAGGGCGCACCATCAGCTTTTCTGACCCAGGGCACTTCAGAGCAGGAAGGGCTGCTGCTGCTCCCAGAGGACACAGGGCCTCTACCACTGTCTCAGGACAGAGAGCAGAGCTGTGTTTCCAGCGGGTTCTGCCGCCCGCCCCAGGGGAGACCTTGGGAGCTTTGCAGCAACTTGGCATCTCCTGAGTCGCCAGAGAGAAGCTGCCTTGTTGTACTGAGTGCTGAGGAGGGGGCGCTGGGTGGCTTCCCTGGGCATGATGGTTGCAAAACAGCATAGGCCCTTGCATTTTCTGGGTTGTTCCCGTGTTTCATTCCTCAACTTCCTGGACAGTATTTGAACAAGTCGTATTTTACTAAAGGACTTGTGGATTGCAGGGTTCCACGACATCACCTCATAGATACAGTCGATGGTTTGTTCCAGATTCAGGCTTGTTTCCGGGAAGAAACCCTGACAGAAATTCAGAAGAACGGGAGCTGCATTCCATTAGGACTTGAATACACGAAATGTTTGTCTCAGGACCTTCTAGAAGAATGAGCTGTGACCCACTTTCCGAGTCCTGCTGGAACCAGTGACCGAGGTAAGGGCACAAACTGTCCCCCACAACATACATGCTTTTTTAAAAAATTTATGGTTATTTTTCCAACCTAATGAAGTGATTGAAAACTACAGAAAACCCCGTAGGTAGGTGTCTTAACCTTCTGATATCTATTACTTTAAATTGCACTTAGTAAACATACAGTGTAATATTAGTTTCAGGTGTACAATGTAGAGCAACACTTCCATGCGTCACCTGGTGCTCATCCCAGGTGCACTTCGTAATCCCCAGAAGCTGTTTCATCCATTCCCCCACCTCATTGTGGAACCCCTCAGTTTGTTTTCTAGTTAAGAGTGTTTGTCACTGTCTCCTCCCCCCCCCCACTTTGTTTTGTTTCATTTCCATGTGTTAGTGAAATCATCTGGTATTTGTGTTTCTCTGACAGGCTTATTTCACCCAGCATAACATTCTCTCCATCCACCTCGTGGAAAATGACAAGATTTCATGTTTTTATGGCTAAATAATATTACATTCCATATACTACATCTCAGTTTATTCATCAGTTGATGGATGCTTGGTCAGTTTCCGTAATTTGGCTTTTGTAGAAAATGCTGCTGTAAACTCATGGTGCATGTATCCCTTTGAAGAATTATTTTTGTATTCTTTCTGTAAATACCTCGTAGTGAAATTGCTGGATCGTAACATAGTTCTATTTCCATTTTTTTTTTTTGACGAATCTCCATGTTGTTTTCCAGAGTGACTGCACCAGTTTGCATTCCTTCCCACAATGCAAGAGGGTTCCTCTTTCCCCACATCCTTGCCAACACCTGCTGTCTCATCATTCATTGATTTTAGTCATTTTCACAGATGTGACGTGTTATCTCATTGTACTTTTGAATTGTATTTCCCTGAAGACGAGTAATGCTGAGCATCTTTTCATGTGTCTCTTGGCTATGTTTATGTCACCTTGGGAAAATGTCCATTCATGTCATCTGCCCATTTTTAATTGGATTTCTCATTTTTTGGGTGCTGTATAACTTTATATATTTTGGACAGTAAACCTTTATCAGATGTCGTTTACAAATATTATTCTGTAGGTGTTTTAGTTTTGTTGATTATTTCCTTTGTGACAGAAGCTTTTTATTTTTATGAAGTCCCATTATTTTTGCTTGTGTTTCCCTTACCTCAGGAGATATATCTACAAAGATGTTTGTACAGCCAATGTCAAATAAGATACTGCCTGTGTTAGGTATCCTCTGGGATTTTTATGGTTTCAGGTTTCACACATAGTTCTTTATTCATGTTGGATTTATTTTTGTGTATGTTGTAAGAAAGTGGTCCGTTTGTGTTTTTGTTTTGTTTTGCAGGTTGCTGTCTAGTTTTTCCAAAACCACATGTTGAGGAGACTTTTTTTAAGTTTATGTATGTATTTTTGAGAGAGAGAGAGAGAGAGAGAGAACATGCAGAAGAGGGTCAGAGAGAAATGGAGAGAGAGAATCCCACGCATGTTCTGCACTGCCCTGAGATCATGGTTGGAGCTGAATCCACAGTCACACGCTGTGGAGACACACATGTGTCCCAAGAGTATCTTTTTTTACCCATTGGATATCCTTTCCTGCTTTGTTGAGTATTAATTGACCATATATGTATGAGTTCATGCCTGGGTTTCCATTCTATTGGTCTCTGCGTCTATGTTTTTGTTGTTGTTGTTGGTTGCGAGTACCATATTGTTCTGTTCAGTACAGCTTTGTAATATAACCTAAAGTCTAGAAGTGTGATGTCTCCAGCTTTAGTTTTGGTCTTCAATTTCTTTTGGCTGTTTGGGGTCTTTGTCACTCCATACATATTTTGGGACTATTTGTTCTAGTTCTGTGACAAATGTTTTGTTTGTGTGATAGGGATTTCATTACATGTGTAGATTGTTTTGTGGAGTGTAGACCTTTTAACAGTATTTTGTTCTTCCTATCCGGGAACATGAAATGTATTTCCTTTTCTTTGCGTCCTCTTCCATTTCTTTCATCAGTGTTTCAAAGCCTTTAGAGTACAGATCTTTTACCTCTTTGGTTAGGTTTATTCCAGGTATCTTGGGGTATTTGGTGCACCTGTCAATGGGATTGACCCCTTACTTTCTCTTTCTGTTAATTCATTATTTGTCTACAGAAATGCAATAGATTTATGTACATTGATTTCTGTATATTTTGATTTGTTGAATTCATGTATCAATTCTAACAATTTTGAGGGGAATCTTTCATGTTTTCTATAGAGAGCATCATGTCATTTCCAAATAGTGAAAGTTCTATTTCTTCCTTGCCAGTTTGGATGCTTCTTATTTCTTTTTGTTGTCTGATTGCTGTGGCTATAACTTACAGTACTATGTGGAATAACAGTGGTGAGAGGGATCATCCCTGTCTTGTCCCTGACCTTGGAAGAAAAATTTCAATTTTTCCCCATTGAGGATGAGATGAGCTGTGGGTTTTTCATAGATGGCCTTTATTGTGTGCAGGTAGGTTGAGTACCAATATACTTGCTAGGGGGTTTTATCGTGAATGGACGTGACATTTTGTCAAATCATTTTCCTGCATGTCTTGAAAGCATCATATTGTTCTTATCCTTTCTTCTATTACTGTGGTGCATCATGTTGATTGATCTGTGAATGTGGAACCACCCTTGCAGTCCGGGAATATATCCCACTTGATTATGGTAAATGATTCTATTAATGTATTATTGACTTTAATTTGAAGGTATTTTGATGTGGATTTATGCATACATATTCATCAGGATATTGGTCTGTAGTTTTATTTAAATTTTTTTAACATATTCAAAGTATTTATTTACTTAGAGACATAGAGTACATAAAAGTGAGGGAGGGGCAGAGAGACAGGGAGAGGGAGAATCCTGGCCATGCTCCACACTGTCAGCACAGGGTCCAACGTTGGACTCGAACCCATGCGCTGCAAGATAATGTCCTAATCCAAAATTAAGATTTGGACACTAAACCCACTGAGCCACACAGGAGCCCCGGCAGTTTTCATTTTTAGTGGAGGCTTTAACTGGTTTTGGTATCAGCGTAATGATGGCCTCATAAGATGAATTTGTAAGTTTTCCTTCTTTTTTTATTTTTTTTTTGTAATAATTCAAGAAGAATACATATTATCTCTTCCTTAAATGGATGGTAGAATTCATTAGTGAAGCCATCTGGCCCTGAACTCTTGTGTTGGTGGGAAATTTTTTTTATTACTGATTTGATTTCTTTCTGTTTTCAGATTTTATGTATCTTCCCATTTCAGTTTTGGTAGTTTGTGTGTTTCTAGGAATTGTTCCATTTTTCTCAGAGTGTCCAATTTGTTGCATATAGATTTTCATAATATTATCTTCTAACTGTATTTTTGTGGTGTTGACTGTTATTTCTCCTGTGTTATTTGTGATTTTATTTACTTGAGTCCTTTCCTTCTTCTTTGTAAAAACTCTGCCTAGGAGGTTTTCATGTTGATTACTGTTTTCAAGGAACCAGCCCCTGGTTTCATTGATTTGGTCTAGTGTCTTTTTGGTTTCTATATTCCTTATTTCTGCCGTAATCTCTATTATTTCCTTCCTTCGGCTGTTCTTCTCATTCCTTTAGTTATAAGTTAGGATTGTTTGGGATTTTTCTTGCTCTTTATGGTAGGCTTGTACTGCTATATACTTCCATCATAGACTGCTTCTGCCGCATTCCAAATATTTTTACCAGTGTATTTTCATTTTCATTAGATTCAGTGTATTTTCTCATTGATTTCCTGTTTGACCCATTCATTGGGTAGCATGTTATTTAACCTCCCTTTATTTGTGGCCTTTCCCCCTTAGTGTGTGTGTGTGTGTGTGTGTGTGTGTGTGTGCGCGCGCGCACGCTCACGTGGTTAACTTCAAGTTTCTTAGCTTCGTGGTCAGAAAAAATGCTTGGTCTGATCTCTGTCTTTGGATACCTGTTGAGGCCTGCTTTGGAACCTAGAATATGATCAGTTACGGAGAATGCCCCATGTGCACTTGAAAAGAATGTGTACTCTGTCATTTTAGTATGGAGTGTTCTGAATATATCTGTTAAACCCACCTGGTCCAGTGTGTCATTCAAAGCCATTGTTTCCTTGTTGATTTTCTATTTACAGGTTCTGTCCATCGATGTGAGTTATGTGTTAAAGTCCTCTAACATCGTTATATTATTATAAATGAGTTCTTTTATGGTTGTTGTTAAATGTTTTATATACTTGCTGGTTGCATGTTTGGGGCTTCAAAATTTAAAATAATTGGATCTTCTTGTTTGGTTGTCCCCTTTAGTATGAGATAGTGTTCGTCTTCATCTCTTGTTACAGCTTTATTTATTTTTTAAATTTAAGTCTTAGTTGACATACAGTGCATTCTCGGATTCGTGAGTAGAATTCAGTGATTCATCCCTTACATACAACACCCAGTGCTCATCGCAACAAGTGCTCTTCTTAATACAGGTCCCCCATCTAGCCCAGAGCTGACCCATCTCCCTCCATGAACCTTCACTTTTTTTTCTCTATCATTAAGAGACACATGTGGTTTGTTACCACTCTTCTCTTTTCCTGCCCCCTTCCCATGTTTTCATCTGTTTTGTTTCTTCAATTCCACATGAGTGAAATCATATATTTGTCTTTCTCTGATTGACATATTTCACTTAGCATAACACATTCTAGATCCATCCACATCGTTGCAAATGGCAGGATTTCATTCTTTTTGAAGCTGAGACATATTTGATTGTATATACATATGTATGTATGTATGTATGAATATATGCACATAACACACACACACACATGCGTATACATGAATACACAGACACACACATACACAGACCCCACAACTTCTTTATACCTTCATCAAACGATGGATACTTGGGCTTTCTCCATAATTTAGCTACTGTTGATAAAACTGCTATAAATATTGGGTGCATGCAATTTTACTACTAGGTATTGACCTAAAGGGTACCAAACTACAGTCTCGATTTTAAAGTTTTTTTGCCCGATATAAGTATTGATACTGAGTTTCTTTTGATACTATTGGCATGATAAATGTTTTTTCATTCCCTCAATTTTTTTTAAATTTTTTTTTCAACGTTTTTTATTTATTTTTGGGACAGAGACAGAGCATGAACAGGGGCAGAGAGAGAGGGAGACACAGAATCGGAAACAGGCTCCAGGCTCTGAGCCATCAGCCCAGAGCCTGACGCGGGGCTCGAACTCACGGACCGCGAGATCGTGACCTGGCTGAAGTCAGACGCTTAACCGACTGCGCCACCCAGCCCCTCATTCCCTCAATTTAAATCTGCAGGTGACTTAAGTCCAAATAAGGCTTTGTAGGCAGCACCTAGATAGGCCTTGTTTTTTTTTTTTTTTTTTTTTTTTTTTTTGTCCATTCTGTCCCCCTATCCAATGTCTTTTGATTGGAGAATTTAGTCGATCTACATTAGAGTAATTATTGATAGGTATATATTTAGTGCCCTACTAGTTGTTTTACCATTGTATCTTGATGTTTTCTCTGATCCTTTCTTGTCTGTAACAATTTTGGTCTTTCATTTCCACTAAAAGAGCCCGATTTATATATTCTTTTCTTTTGACTGGTAGTATATTTCTTTACTTATTTTTAATATTTTTTCTTTTTTAAAATTTAAGTCCAAGTTAGTTACCTTATAGTGGAATACAGTTTCAGGATTAGAATTTAGTGATCCGTCAATTACAAAATATATCCAGTACTCATCCTAAGTGCTGTCTCTAATGCCCATCACCCATTTAGCCCATACCCCTATTCAGTAACCCTCCAGGAACCCTTAGCTTCTTCTCTCTATTTAACGGTGTCTTATCGTTTGACTCCATCTCTGTTTGTATCTTATTTTTGCTTTCCTTTCACTACGTTCTTCACTGTTATGAATTTTCTCATCTGTGGAATTTAATATGATGTGTCTTTCTCTGACATATTTTGCTTATCATAATAAAGTCCAGTTCACTCCATGTTGTTGAAAATAGCAAGATTTCACTCCTTTTGATCGCCGTGTAATATTCCATTGTATGAATATACATCTTCTTTATCCATTCATCTGTCAATGGTCATTTGGCATCTTTGCATAATGTAGCTATTGTTGATAATGCTGCTATAAACATTGGAGTGCATGTGCCACTTGGAGTTAGCATTAATGTATCCTTTGTGTAAATACCTAGTAGTGCAATTGCTGGGTCCTAGTGCAGTTCTATTTTTGGTTTTTGTAGCGAATCTCCATACTATTTTCCAGAGTGGCTACACCATTTTGCATTCCCACCAGCATTGCAAAAGCTTTCCCTTTGCATCCTTGCCAACATCTGTCATTTCCTGAGATGTTAATTTTAGCCATTCTGATAGGTGTGAGGGGATATCTCATTGTGGTTTTGATGTGTATTTCACTTATGAGGAATGAGTTTGAGCATCTTTTCACGTGTGACCAATCTGGATGTCCTGTGTGTTAAAGTGTCTCTTCATGTCTTTTTCCCATTTATTCTCTGGATTATTTGGCTTTTGAGTGCTGAGTGTGATAAGTTCTTGATAGATTGTGGATACTAACCTTTTATCTGATATGTCACCTGCAAATATCTTCTCCCATTCCATTAAGTTTCCTTTTAGTTTTCCTGATTGTGTCCTCTGCTGTGCAGAAGCTTTTTATCTTGAGGTCCCAATAGTTTATTTTGGTTTTATTGCCCTTGCTTCTGGAGAAATGACAAGCAAGAAGTTGTTGCGGTCAGGATCAAAGAGGTAGGTTGCCTGTTTTCTCCTCTAGGATTTTGATGGTTTCCTGTCTTACATTTAGATCTTTCATCCATTTTGAGGTGTGTTGTGTGTGTGTGTGTGTGTGTGTGTGTGTGTGTGTGAGAGAGAGAGAGAGAGAGAGAGAGAGAGAGAGAGAAAGTTTAAGAACATAGTCCAGGTTCATACTTCTCACTGTCCAGGTTTCCCAGTACCATTTGTTGAAGAGACTCTTCTTTTTCCTTTGGATATTCTTTCCTGCTTTGTGAAAGATTATTCAGCCATATGTTTTAGGCTCCATTTTTGGGTTCCCTATTCTGGTCCTTTGATCTAGGTGTCCGTTCTTGTGCCCGTACCATACTGTCTTGATGATTGCGGCTTTCTAATGCACCATGAAGTCCAGAGTTGTAATGTCTCCATCTTTGTTTTTCCTTTTCAACATTACTTTGGCTCTTTGGGGTCTTTTCTGGTTCCATACAATTTTAGGATTGTTGTCTCTAGCTCTGTGAAAAATGCTGGTGTTGTTTTGATAGGAATTACATTGAATTTGTCGATTGCTTTGGATAGTATTGACATTTTAACAATATTTGTTCTTCTAATCCATGTGCATGGGATGTTTTTTTTTTCATTTCTTTGTGTCTTCTTCAACTTCTTTTATAGACGTTGTATGGTTTGTTCTTTTAATTTTTTTAATGTTTATATTTGAGAGAGCGAGCAAGTGAGAGCGCATGAGCGGGGGGGGGGGGCAGAGAGAGAGAGAGAGGGAGACACAGACTCTGAGGCAGGCTCCAGGCTCTGAGCTGTCAGCACAGAGCCCGTCAAGGGACTCAATCCCACAAATGCAGGATCATGCCCAGAACCGAAGACGGCACTTAACTGACTGAGCCACCCAGGAGACCCTCTATTGTTTTAACTGTACTGATCTTTTCCCTCTTTGGTTGGGTTTATCCCTGGGTATTTTATGGTTTTCAGTGCAGTTGTAAATGACATCAATTCCTTGATTTCTCTGTTGATTCATTACTGGTGTATAGAAATGCAATCAACTTCTGCATATTGATTGTATATTCTGATACTTTCCTGAATTCCTGTATCAATCCTAGAAGTTTTTTGGTGGAGTCGTTCGGATTTTCCACGGAGAGTATCGTGTCTGTGAGCAGGGAAAGATTGATTCCTCCTTGCCAACTTGGACACCTTGTATTCTTTTTGATGTCTGATTGCTGAGGCTAAGACTTCCAACAGCATGGTGAATAACAGTGCTGAGAGTGGACATCCCCGTCGTGTTCCTGACCTTAGAGGGAAAGCTCAGTTTTTCACCATTGAAGATGATATTAGCTGTGGGACTTTCATATCTGGATATTCTCATGTTGAGGCATGATACTTCTATCCCTCCTTTCATGAGGTTTTTTTTCATCAAGAAAGGATGCTGCTGCATTTTGTCAAACGTTTATTCTGCATCTATTGAGAGGATCATGTGGTTGTTATCCTTTCTTTTATCAATGTGATGTATCACATTAGTTGATTTGCAGATATTGAATCTATTGTGCATTCCAGGAATAAAATCCACCTCATTGTCCTGAATAATCCTTTTTATGTATTGTTGGATCCGGTTTGCTACTTTTTGTTGAGAATTTTTGCATCCAGGTTCATCAGGGAAATTGGTCTGTAGTTTTCCTTTCTGGTGGGGTCTTTGTCCAGTTTGGACTCAAGGCCATGCCGGCCTCATAGAATGAGTTTGGAAGTGTTCCTTCCATGTCTTTGGCCATGACCTTATCTTGTTCTTTCACTTGGGATGCATTCCTCTTGTCTTGGCATTTTGGTTGAGTATTTGCCTTCTCTGTTACCAAAGCTCATTATGTTACCTGCCTCTGGGTGAATGGCTATATGAAGAGGAGATCATCTAGTGTCCAGGGCCTGGCACATCACGGAGTGTCTGCGGTGTGTGTTGCATGCACTGTTTTGTGTTCTGGCTGCACTATCCTTCAAGCCAGTTGTATGAGCAATGTATGGTCCTTGGCCAGAATGTTGTGAGACTTTTCTAGGTCTGCTCCGATCTGCTTGTTAAGTGAGACTTGAAATGATTGCCACTAGAAGTGAAGCCCTGCATAACTGTCTGGTCAAGAGAGGTGTTATGGTCATGGGCTTCCCCTGGTCTTCTGGGGAATGGGCCAGCTCCATTGTGACTGAAGCAAGATTGAATGACCTTGAAGGCCAGTCTCGCCAGAACACAGGAAGTTGGGGTTGTCGTAAGCAGCTTAGGCACCCAGTGTGGGGATTGCCTTGGTTCCAGCAGATGGCTCTGTGTTTTTTTTTGCCTGGGGGGTGTGCAGAGCAGGGTAATGGCGCCACGCAGCTCCTCTGTCCTAGCTCTTTGTCCCCTCATTGTGAACACTGCTTCTCAGGGATGCTCTCCACGATGAGTGTATAATCTCCCCCACGGTGTGCACCAGGAGTTGTACAGATCACTGATTCAATGCCATCTGCCTGCAAGTTGTTGGCTGCCTTCTCTTCAGGAGTAGGCCAGTGCCCTCATGGCTGTATCCCAGCCAAGCATGCTAACCTTTGAAACTACACATTCTCGGGGTGCCTAGATGGCTTGGTTAAGTTTCTGACATTTGATACTGGCTCAGATCATGACCTCTTGGTTGTGGGATTCTCTCTTTCCCTGTTGTCTTGCCCCTCCTTTGCATGTGCTCTCTGTCTCTAACTTGAATAAACTTAAAAAAGAAATAGTGGCATGGAATCCTAATTTAGGCAAGACTGCCTCTCTGAGGGGAATGGCAGGGATCTATCAGTTAAATTTCCAGCACTGACTAGGGAATTCTTTGCTGACTGGTTAAAGGTTACATTCCTGAAGGAATGAAATTAGGTTTAGTGACATGTGGCCTTACCGTAAGTAACTCCATGATGGGCCTGTGATTTTTCTTAACATTCCAGACCCAAATTTTTACACATACATTTTTTTCATTAAATGTATAGCCCTAAATAATACTTTAGGCATCTACTGCTGGCCCAAAGATCATATCCTGTGAAACTGTGACCATCTCCTAATCATAGGTAAAGATCGACTCTGTGGCTCTAAGATCTTTGTGGCTCTAATTTACTTTGATCTATGTTACTAAGATCTTTGTGAGTATGGGTTACTGCTGGCCTTTTGAAGTCTTTGACGCAGGGACCCCCGGCCAGGTTGCTGACCCATCACTTAGGCACAGAAGCACCCTTTACAAGTCACCCCGCCCTAAAGCGTTGTCTTTCCCTCTGGTACTTCTGGGGCTTACCCTTTGGCAAGTCACATATCCTCATGCAAACATGTCAGTGTGGGCCAGAGAAAGCTCCTTGCCTGTGACTCCCCCTTCATGGTCAACTCTTATCCTTCTGAAACCCTTTGAACTCCCTATCGTTCGTCCAGTCTTTGGATGTCTCTTTGATTTGGAAATATTTGATTCTCTTGTATTCCTGCTAAAAATATACGTGAAAATATTAAAGCAAGGGTTCTTTACAATAAGTGAGCCAGTCACAATGCTTCATCTGGCCGCGTGTATGTTTTTATTTTTGACGATGTTCAGGCATGATGTGAAGTACATCCTGTAAACTCTGAGTATCATTCATTATCTAGCATGACCACCTTTATGGAAAGCCATTCAATGACATGATCGTTCAAGATCAGAAAAACACTTAATTTACATACCACATAATAGAGTGGTATATATGTACGTTATTATCTTAAAATATGTAAAGTAGATGTTTCTATGAAGTGTTTATCATGCATTCAGTTTTCTCTACCATGAAAGCTAGTATTTAAATTAAACAATAGTAAGAACAACAAGAATAGGTACATGTACATCACGAGTAACTAATACTGGAACTGGTTATGTAATCTTATGTGTAGAAAAACCATGATTACTAATAATCTATTCTATCATGATGGGTTTCTATTTACCAAAAAAAATTTGGAACATAATACTGAGTATCCACATACATCAGACTGTTTTCTCACTATTGATGTCATAATGGTTGGTACATGATCACAATCAATGTATCAAAGAGATATGGTAGTATGAAGTAAAGTTTATATTTGTATTCAGATTGCTTCGGTTTTAACCTCTCCTAGCCCAGACTCATCCCAGCTGGCACGTTACAGTCATCCTGTCTCCTTAGGCTCTACTAGGCCATGACAATTTTTAGATTTTTCCATATTTTTCATAAGGTGCAAAGTTTTGAGGGTACGTTTGTAGAATGTATTTTGTAGAATGATCCTTGGTTGGGATATGTCTAACGTTTGTTCAAATGCTTAAGCCAGAGTTATTGTGTTTTGGAGCAGAAGATCCAGAGGCATAGTGCCATCCATAATTATCACTTCACATAGATTGTTTATTTTGAAGATTGGGGTCTTTTTTGGTTCCATACAAATTTTAGGACTGTTGTTCTGTGAAAACTGCTGTCGGTAATTTGATAGAAATTCCATTAATTCTGTCAATTGCTTTGGGAAGTATAGACTTTTTCACTATATTTGTACTTCTGATCCGTGAGTATGGAATGTCCTTCCATTTCTTTGTGTCATCTTGAATTTCTTTCATCACTGTTTTATACTTTCTGAGTATAGGTCTCTCACCACTTAGGTTAGGTTTATTCATAGATATCTTATTTTTGGTGTATGACTGTAAATGGGACTGTTTTCTTAATGTCTCTTTCTACTGCTGTATTGTCTACAAATGCAACAGATTTCTGTACAATGATTTTGTATCCTGTGACATTGCTGAATTCATTTATCAGTTCTAGCAGTTATTAGGTGGACTCTTTAGGGTTTTCTATATATAGTTTCATGTAATCTGCTAATGGTTTCGTTTCGTTTGTCTGCTGGCTGTGGCTAGGACTTCCAGTAATTTGTTTACTAAAAGTGGTATGAGTAAACATCCTTGTCTTCTTCATGACCTTACAGGAAAAGCTCTCAGATTTTCCCCATAAGGTTGATTATAACTGCAGGGTTTTCATAGATAACATTTATTACATTAATGTATGTTTCCTGTAAACCTACTTTAAGGGGTTACATGCATGAACGGATGTTGTACTTTGTCAAATGTTTCTTTCTGCATGTATTGAAATGACTGTATGCTTCTTTTCTTTTAACGTTTATTAATTTTGAGAGAGACAGAGCGTGAGCAGGGGAGGGGCAGAGAGAGAGGGAGACATAGAATTTGAAGGAGGCTCTTGGATCTGAGCTTTCAGCACAGAGTCTGAAGCGGGACTTGAACTCAGGAATCATGAAGTCATGACCTGAGCTGATTTCAGACTGTTAAAGGATGAGCCACCCAGATGCCCCGATCATCTGGTTCTTATCCTTTCTCCTGTTGATGTATTGTATCACATTGATTGATTTGCGAATATTGAACCACCTTTGTAGCTTGGGAATAAATCCCACTTAATTGTGGGATATATTTACAGTTGGTTTATCTTCTTTTTGGATTGTACCATTTACTGGTATATACTATCCTCCTCTGTGTCTTGTTATGTACTTTTTTGAGTGTATTTTTTCTGATACAAGTATTGCTACCCCAGCTTTCTTTTGACATTCATTTGTGTGATATTTCTCTATCCTATCATTGTTGAGCTGTAAAGTGGGTCACTTGTAGGCATCTGAATCTGTTTTGTTTTTTCATCCATTCTTAGACCTTACCTCTCTAGATTGGAGCATTCACTCCATTTCCCTTCAAAATTGATTGTTATGTATATATGTATTGCCATTTTATTGCCTGTTTTGTTGTAGTTTCTAATGATTTTCTCTGATCCTTTCTTGCCTTTCTTTCATGTATTGCTTATTTTCTTTAGTGATATATTTTGATTTCTTTATCCCTATTCTTAGCATATTTATGACTGGTTTTAGGATATGGCTACTGTTAGGTGTTTATATAACCTCTTCTGCATTGAGCAGTTTGTATTGATGGTCATTTACCTTTGAACCCATTACTTTCTCCTCCCTAGGTTTTTGGTAAATGTTATTATATTTCAAATCCATTTCTCTGAGTACTTTAACTGATTTTTTTCCAGAAATGTTCATTTTTTACTTGAATTTGTCTTCTACCTCTATACTGTCACTGTTGGTCTCTCCTTTCCACTCAAAGAATCCCTCTTAATATTTCTTGCAGGACTGGTTTAGTGGTACAAACTCCTTTAGTTTTTGTTTGGGGAAGTCTGTGTCTCCTTCATCCTGAAAGATAGCCTTGCTGAATAGAGTATTCTTGGCTGCTGATTTTTCCATTCAGCACTTTGAATATGTGATGTCACTCACTTCTGGCTTGCCAAGTTTCTGTTCAGAAATATGTAGCAAGCCTTATGGGTCTTCCCTTCTAAGTTAAGGACTGTTTTGCTGCTTTTACAAGTTTTTCTTTATTCTCACCCTAATTTGTAAGTTTGCTTACAATAGGTTTGTGTGTTGGCCTGATTTTGATGGGAGTTCTCTAGTCTCCTGGATGTGGATGTTTGTTTCCCTACCCCAATTAGGGAAGTTTTCAGCTATTGTTTCCTCAAATAAATTTTCTACCCCATTTTCTCTTCCTTCTGGACTCCTACAATATGAATACTATTATCTTTCCTGTAGTTACTGAGTTCCCTTAGTCTCATCTCACGTTGCAGAATTCTGTTCTCTCTCTTTGGTTCAGTGTGATTAATTTCCATCACTCAGTCTTCGAGGTCACTAGTTTGTTCGGCTGCTTCTTCCATCCCTCTGTTGTTTCCAGCAAGCATGTTTCTCCTTGATTGTGTCCTCAGTGTCTAACTATGTTATATCTTACCTCTGTCAGGGGTCTCACTCTTCTACTCATTCCACAACTCCAGTGAGTATCCTTATGATCATTGCTTTCAAATCTGTATCAGGTATGTTACCTACATCTCTTTGGCTTAGTTCTCTGGCTGTGGCTTTGACTAGGTCTTTCATTGTAGATAAATATCTCTGTGTGTCCATTTTGTCTGTCCCTCTGGCTCTATTTCTCTGTGTTAAGAAAGTCAGCTGTGCCTTCTGATCTTGAAATGAATGCCGTTATTAAAAAGAGGTCCTGGAGTCCTCAGCAGTGCACCTCTCCGTTTATAGGACCTGGACCTTCAGGAGGATATCGTATGGGTATTGCTCACTCCCTGCTGTTGTGTCTGGGTTACTTTTCCTTTCAGTGCAGGGGTCTGCACTGAATGCGTGCCTGTTGTGGGCTGTGCTTGCTCTCAGTGGTGTCAGTGGGACTCAGGCAGGCCAGCTGAGTCAAGAATCAGCATGAATACATGTGTCTCCTGTGGCCTAAGCATTGTGTGAAATGCCATGTATACGTTGCCTCTCTACACAGGCAGGGACCTGGCTATCACTCATCCTCCTGGATAACCCAGTGCTGGGTCAGCTGACCTCCAAATACCAGGATCTAAACTCAAGGGAATTCAGCACCCCTGGGTTTTAATGCCCAATGTTGTGGGGATTAGTCTTCCCTGTGTTGCTACCTGGTGTGAGGGCTCACTTTTTCTGCCCCTTCTGCAGGCAGACAGCCTCCACCTTTCTGACCTTCCTAACCTTTCTGATGCAGCTTCTCTCTATTTAGGTGTGGAGTTTCTTCTGCCAGTCTTTGGAACGCTCTCTGGTTCATGGACTTGGATGTGGATGTTATGCAGTTGAAAACATGGGACAGCGTGAGCTCAGGGTCTGCTTACTCTGCTATTATTAATTTTTTAAATGTCTTATTATTTTGGATTTTTGAGACATGGGCTGACTCATATCACCCGTGCACTTCAGGATTAGAAAGGAACGTTCCCACATTTGCTTCTAGTATATTGTGCTTTGAAACTCTCTTTAATGAGGTATAATTTACATATAACAAAGAGCCTCAATTTAAAGGGTATAATTTGATGAGACTTGATCTCATGGATACAGCACCATGAAGTCATATGGTTGCTCTCTAAACCTTAAATCATGATCCCTTTGTGTCTAGAGCTAATGTTGCTTTTGAAGTAAGGACTTTTTTTTTTTTTTTTTTTTTTTTTTACGTTTTCGGATATTGGCCAGGTGTCTGAATGCCTGCACTAGGGTACCTACCTCCTTTTCGGATAGACTGTATTCCCGTAAGTATTGCCATCGCTCTACCTTTGGACTTTATCCTGCGTTGTATCTTTCAGTCTGTTCACTTAATTTTGTTGCAGTACTTTAATGCTGAGGGATGCATAATTGGATTGATTTTCACTAAATGGTACAGGCTGCAGTTCCAATCGTGACAGAAAGCACATGCTTCCTGTGTTAGGTACTCAAGAGCAAGGCAGATACCCTGGGCACTTGAGCTGAGTATGTCACTCGGTGTTTTGCCAGCCCTCTTCCCTTCCGTGGGAGACAAGGGTCTCGTTTTGGTCACACAGAAATGTAGGTGAAGTCAGCAGAGAAGGGTCCCTTCTCCTCTCTTCCGTTTGTCTCTCAAACTCCCTGTCACTACCTTCTGCCTGTCCCTTTCCCTGACTCACTCCCCCAGGCCCACTGCTCCATTCCAGCCATGATAAGGGTGTCCTCCAGCTGCTGGTCTCTGCTCTGCCATCACTCAGTGAGGAAACTACAGGAGGATTATGTAGTTCATGGGTCTGATCAAGAAATCTCTGCTCCTCAGGGTCCTCCTACACGTGGTGCTGTCTGTGGAGACCTGGCATCCTGGGCGTGGGTCTGACCCTCACTCCTCTCTACAGCTGGTTCCTCATCCTTCTCCACCATTAGATCTCAGCCATTTCCTAAGGACAGATACCTGTCTGACCCCAAGGCACCATGGAGTCAGGGAATATTCCCAAAATAATTGAGCATAAGCACCGCATCAATCTAGATATAGGTAGTTGCCATCACCCTGGAAAACTCCCTCAGGTTCCCCTGCACAAAGGGTGATCTTGCTTCTATCCTCCATCACCACCATTTCTGGCACTTTGTTACCTGTGTGTACAGGAACCCCACTGTGTGCACTCAATGGGGAGCGAGAGTAGATGGCCCTAGAAGCAGACGCTGACACAGAGACAAAACGATGAAAGGTAGATTAGGGGACAGTAAGAAGGACAAAGTGGAGGGGACATGATGGGCAGGGAAAGCATTCAGGTAGATCTGACACCTTCTTAAAATGTATATACAAACACGATTGTCTGTCACCATGCAGTCCTCTTCAAATTTCAAAAGAGTTGTCCTATAAGGCAAAGAGATTTTGGTTTATTCCCCTGTGATCTTATGTTTTCCTACATGCATTCTGTCTTCTGTAGTTTATCTGTGGCCTCAGATGAACATTTTAGTGTGTGGCTGCCTCTGTGAGATTATGTGTAATAGAAAATGATTATCTTCAGATCTAGGTCTCTGAATGTACATATTCTCATACTTATCTTTTCTTTCATTGTGTGACAGGGCCCGAATTCTAATAGAAAAATGAAGGACATTGTCTTATTTTTTAAAACAGTGATTCCCACTCCCTGGGCTGAGTTGTTAACAGTCTTAGTTTAATGAACTCCCGTGACCATCTTTTTTGGAGGATCATTGTGTGGATATCTTAATTGAAACTGTGAGAAGCTTGAGGGGACAATTCCCAGAGATTTTGCAGATGATTTCTGCACTGAATGTCTTCTTTTTCTCTTGTTCTTGGAAACAAATGTTATCCCTGTTTTCACAGATAACACAGCTGAGGCTCTGTGTAGGTCCCACTGAGAACTGGTATTAGGGCTGAGACAGCAGGAACACAGGCAAAACCTCAGTATATTGTGAGAGAAGTTTGAGGAGATGCAAAGCTGTAGTCACGATGATGACAGGGGTCCAGTAGTGGTGGCATCCAGCCCTGAATTGTAGGATGACTCAGCTGATCTAGACTCTGTCTCCACTTTTAGTCTCACTGAGGGATATGAACTTGGGCATACAGCATTTTCATAAGACCAAGTTAAATTCCCCATATCTCCAGGGCTCTTTTCCCCCCACAAATACCAGAACCTTCAGGAAAATCCAGAGAGACAAGAATCTTTTTACATGATTACCTGCGTGCACTTTGGCAACACACTGATATTTTGGAGATGAACGGTGCATTGTGCACTGATAGTAATCCCACACAGCACCTCCGTATGGACCTCACACTCCCTGCTCAGGCTGCGGCCAGGAATGACCTCCAACTGCATCTCACTGACCCCAACACCCTCCCCTCTGCACCTCCTCAAACTCTGCTTACTGTGCTCAACTTCCCTTCTATTCCTGTATGATTCAAGGTTCCCCCGTTTTTGCCCTGGATCCTTCACTGGTGTTTCCATTTTGGTGATTACAAGGTCTGAATCATTTAATGAATGTCCCTCTTTCACACGGGACACCTGATGCTCTAAAAGTTAGAGAACCCAACACATTGTGTCTCAACATACGCACCAGTACTGCCGATATGTCTGCTTTTGTGTAAAAAATCCTCTTTCATTGGACAAGAGAAACGTATAGCTCACTGTATTACAGGGACATGACACTGCCCATTGTATGTATGTCCTGAGAAACTTGAGATATGCTACAGTGTCCTCAGGCAGTTTGTAGTTGGATTGCCAAGACTCACAGCCATCTCTACATCATTGCCACAGTCAATCATGAAGAAGATGAATATACTTTACCAGCCACTCATCCAATTCAGGTCATCTTAACAAATAGAGTAGGTGGAGGAGGGGGATGTGGCCTATAGCCCATGACTGGTGGTGAAGGGTGGTCCACCGGGTACAGCCTGCAAGGTAATCCTGGGAAAGGACCAGGACTCTTGCATACAAAATAGCCTGCGGAAAAGAAATGAGAGGTATGTTCATAGAACAGAACAGAGCACCAACACCAGCAAAAAGCAGAAACCCAAAGCAGCAGTGCTCATATCCTACTAGTTTCCCCACCACCAGATTCCAAGAGGGCAGCATCAGTACCAAAATCTCTACCCATACTTTGGGTTCCACTTACAGCTTTGGGGTGGGAAGAGGATGTGATTGGGGTAAACTAATGTCCCCACGTGTCTGGAAACGTAGAAACAGCAAGGGCCCTTTTCCTAGAAGATTTATAGGCTGAATACTAAATTAACAAAGTAGCATATTCCAGATAGGAAGGCAACTATGTCCAGGATCACACTCCACCCTTCATCCCCTCCACCACAGAGGCTGTTTATTGTGCATGTGAAGAACTACAGAATGAGAAGGAATGACAAAGCCAGTGTCCACACATGGAATCATAGCCCTCGTGGCTCAAAGTTCTGCCTCTAAGCCCCTGCCTGTGCCCAAACTACTGTCCCGACAATGGGGTCTCCTCCTCTCTGGAAGTGCTATCCATGGGCACAGAGACATATGGGGAGACGGGGATCCTGAGGGCCTGTAGAGGAACTGGGAAAGCATGCTCTTAGAGAAACAGGTAGCCTATACATGTTAGTTGGCCTATACATGTTAGTTAGGTTCAGCTAATTTATTTGAATTCAGAGGTACTTCTCAGCTTAAGTACAGTACATTTTGCAGGGTAATTGTGTTCTCTGGAAAAATGAGCTGAAATTCTAAAAGACAAAATTAACACAAATGCACTTTGATGTCTGGTGTAAGTTTCCATGTTTTAGCTGTACCTGTGACACAGGACACGAGAGAACGTGCTCAGGTGAACACAAGCGAAGGACACCGTGGGGACTTGCCACACAGGTAATTTTGGATTTTTTCTCTTCACAAATTAAGTTCCAGTGCATGTTTTCTATGACAAATATGCCACCTCTTATAGTTCAGAGTGTGTGTGCCCAGGGCACACCTGAAGGGATTCTGGACAGCATGTTTACCAAAATGCTGATAGGTATGAAATTTACTTTGTCTAAGACCATTGTAAATGATACATGCAAAAATATAAGTTGGAGTGAAGGCAGTTCACATTTTCAAGTTGTAAGGATACCCACAGATTTTTCTGAGCACGTTAAAACCCTCAATAGAAGGAAACAGGAGAGGAGGAAACAGCAAGAGCAATGATTCCACATTGAGGAGATCCACAAAGAATGAGGCAAGGTAGGAGACTTCCAAGTGGAGTGTGGTGTCATCCTCCTTGATTTATTCCAGGAACACATTAGAAGAGCCCTATGGCCCCCACCTTTAGGCATGCTTAGCTGCTCAAGTTACCACAAACAGATGCCAGCTGGGAAAGAGGGAAGCCTGTAGACTCGGCGGTAAAGGTTTTGCATTTGGGGAAAAAAAAAACAAAAACAGCAGACAGGCCATACTTCACACAAACCAGAGAAAATGGCAGGAGGGTGTCCTGTACAGAAAGATGTGGCGGTCTGTAAAGAATTAGAACTGAAAATGGCCACAGCATTTACTTTGTGCTTCACGGCAGTTTTGGCAGAGCCAGTGTCGATGTCACTCTTGGTTGTGACTCCTACTTCTGGACCTGCAAAAAGCTCTAGAAGGGATGGAGGTTTATTTTGATTTGCGTAGACTGTTTGGAGGTCAAAAACAAAACAAAAAACCCTCCCCTCATACTTCAAACAACTTAAACTCTTTGTCCCAGTGAGATCCCAAATTACATGCACAGGGTGTCTCACATGCCTCCGGTGATACCCAAAAAGAACTTGAAGAACCATCCCTTGTAACTTGATGAAGACTCCTAAAAGCCCTGACTCAGATGTATTCACTCAGCGAACAACTATGGATGGCTGGGGGCACAACTAGATGGACGTACGTTACATTGTGCCTCATGCCTCACAGATCCCAGCATGTGGACTGTGTACAGGGCATTTCTGCTGAAGCGCTATGTCTGATTTTCTGCATACGGCCCCATTCCTTTTCCACAAGAGATGCCTGTACCAACCCATTGTGGGGGAAAGGACAAAGATGAGATCCTGAGAAACTTTTGAGGAATGTGGTAATGGCAGCAGACACATTCCCCTTGCATCACAATATCTGTGGTACCGCCTCTACACCTTGGCCCAAGACCTAACAGCAACAAAATAAGGTGAGTGTGTTTTACAAGTCAACTCCTAGTGCTCAGATCATCTTACCAAGTGTTGCAGGTGGAGGGGTTCTGAGTGGCCTCAGGGCCACTAAGGTTCAGGAGGTGGACGTGCGTAATAGTCCATGGGGGCGGGGCGTCTCCAGGGTAGGGCATGCAGAATCGTCCAGTTAACGGAGGAGGTCCCCAGGATCCAGACTGCCCTGCAGAATTGACAGCTACATCCATATGCCAGACAAGAGAACCAATACCAAAAGCAGCTGTAACCCAGAGAAGAATGTGTCAGCACCTGCCACCTTCTCTACCACCAGGATCCAAGAGAGTAGCATCAGTACCTGAAAACTCTGTCCCTGCCACTGGATACCACCTACAGCTTGGGGTAGTAGATGCAAGAGGTTAACCTACTGCCACCACACATCACTGCCCATGTCTGTGGAAGAAAATGGCAAGGGTCCTGTCCTAGAGGGTTAACAGAAGTAATTACAGATTAATGAAGTAGCATTCTCCAGACAGGCAGCCATCGATGTCCAGGTTCACCCTGCATCCCTCCTCTACAGCAACTCCAGATGCTCTGCTTTTGGTATATTAAGAACACACACACACAAAAAAATAAGTGGGAATACACGGCTCATATTCTGCTCATGGAATCACAGCCACTCCTGGCAAAACGTTCTGCAGCCGGACCCTCTCTATGCTTCCTTTGCTCTTCTCCCTGAGAAAGGAGTCTTCCCTCTTGAAGTGTTGTCAAAGGCCTCTGAGACCTCTGGGGAGTGGAGGATGCCTGGAATCCTGCAGGGGAATGAGAGACCTCTGTGAAGAACAAGTTACTTGTGGTGAATGTCTACAAAGCTCAGATGTGTTCATCTTAATTCATAGGGAATTCTGACTTTAAGCATACTACAGGACACAGAGTAATTATGTGCAACAGAAAAAAAGAAGGAGAAATTCACATAACAGATTTCATGCAAGTGTTTTGGTACAAAACTCCTGGTATGTGTCATGAGACTGTATGAGCTCTAACAGTGACTGGGGACACAACCAAAAACTGCTCATAGAAACACAATTGAAGGACACAGTGTTCAAACTATTTTTACCTAAGGTATAGGTGGAGGATTCCAGGCAAGTCATTTACCAACAAAGACAGGAAGGTGATGACTGATGACACTGGCTTTATCTAGGACCACTCTAAATGGCACAGGGCACAACATATAAAGTTGGAGTCATGAGGTCGTTTCTAACCGGTTCATCTCCTAGCCAGAATCAAGAAAGAAAGACACAGCAACCACACTCTTCCCACCGAGGTGAGGTCTGCAAGGGGTCACCCAGGCCAGGAGACTTCTGTTTGGAGTGTGCAGTCATCCTCCTCTCGTTATTTCTTGAAACTCACGGAAAAACCTAAAGGTACTCAGTCTCTAAGCGCTTTTGGCTTCTAAACTTACCACAGAAAGCTGACAGACTAAAAATTGAGAAGCCTGTGGGCTCCTGGGTTATGAGTATGCGTTTCGAAAACAAAGAAGAAATAGACATAGCACACAACACGCAAAACAAGACAAGGCTGGGTGAGCGTGCCGTACATAAAGATGAGGGTTTCCCAAAAGAGTTACAACTGAGAATGGCCCCGGCATTTACCTTGTCCTTGTCTGCATTCTTGGTACAGCCAGAGTCGCTGTACCTCACAGAGGTTTCAGCAGTTTCTCAATCTACTAAAGACCCTAGAAGGGACAGAGGTTTATTCTGCTTTCAGAGGACTGGGCATAATGAAAACAATCCCTCAACTCATTCCTCAAATATCTTAAACTTTTCCCTTCAGTCAGGTCCGTGACCAGAGGCAGAGGGTATCCCACATGCCTCAGGTGACCCCCAAGGATAAGGGAGAGAACCATCCCCTCACCTTGATAAAGACCTCACGGTGCTCTAGTTCATGTTGTTTCATAATTAATCACATAACTGTGGACAGGTCAGGCACAACTAGCAATTTAGAATTCATCAGTAAAACAGTTTTCTCAGTATACATCATGGGAAATCACGATTTCATTACAGATAAAGAATTAATATGAGGATGCTTGGATTCATCATCCGTCTCTTAATTTTGGCTCAGGTCACGATCTCACAGCTTGTGAATTCAAGCCCAGCATTGGGTTCCTCACTGACAGTGTGGAACCTGCTTGGCATTCTGTCTCTGCCTCTCTCAAAATAAATAAACTTAAAAAAAAAAAGATTACTGGTTTGGCATATATCCTCAATGAGTCCTCAAGAAGCGTGCATTTCTTCCGACTTCAGGCAAATTGTTCAATCTCTCAGCTTATCTACAAGCTGCCTTCCACATGAGAGCAGTTAGTATATAAGGAAAGACTAATTTGACACTATAGAGAAATGGGAAACTGTGAGAAGTTAGCAGTGAAGCTGCAGAGTTACACTGATACCATCAGGGGACTAAGCTAAGCTTTATGGAACTTCAATTGAGGGATGTAGGAGTACAGTTCCCAAAAACAAACAAAAAGAAAGACCGTTAAAACTAGTGAATAAATGAGCTTCTCCTCAAATAAACTAAAGTCTTCACATTGAGTCCGGGTGGGAAGAAGGATGAGGCCCATGTCCTGTCATCCTTTCCAGGCTCTTCAGACAGGGGGATGCTAGAGGAGGTGGGAGGGTCACCGGTAGAGGAGGGGCATGAGCTCCACCAGTCTCAGGGACAAGTGCCTCACTGACTGCGGCAGCAGAGGAGAACACCCTTCTGTCACCCCTTCAGACCACCTGCTGTCCTTAGTGCTTGTGATTCTTTCCAGACCACACAATGATCATCCACAGGAACAAGCTGCACAGCAGAAGTTAGATTGCGGCACATCACAACGTGCCTCTTACCTCTCCTCGGAGGGTTCTGCGTCTCTGGTCTTGCAGCCATTGGTTTCTGCCTCGTGTATCCCTCAGGCAGCCTCTTTGCTTCCATCCCGTCCAGTCTTGGATACAGAAAAATAATGGACTTCTATAAGAGTTGTAACACCACGTCGTCTACTAGACAACTAACAGTGCAGGCGTCATCCCTGGAAACACCCATAAAAACGCAAGTCAAATGACCACACCTGTATTTCAAGTAAGCGACCTCCCTGCCCTGCTCCACCATCTCCCTGTCCCAGATCTGAGTCTTGATCTGGGGGAGAAAAAACACATCCACCTTCAGTCGGAAGGTGGTGCCACACTGTGCACCAAAGAAAGAGGAGGAAACAAGAAAACACTTACCTAGTTGTCCTGAGCATTCTTCTCATGAACTGCAAGCTGAAAAAGCCAACAATGAAAAGCCTGTGGTAAGGGATTCCAAGGGCCACTACACTCACCCGCGTGAGGTGCTAAGGGTTCAGTATGTCAGGCAGAACTCAGGTTACCTGGTATCTAAAGGGGAGCTCTGCCTGCTGCAGCTGTTCCCGTGTTTGTTCAATTTGTTGCCTGTGAGTTACAATTGCTCTTGTCAGATAAGGCCCAATATTGGGTATGATTTTAAATAAGCTGCCCACGTTCCCAACAACCTCATATCTGTCCCCTGATACAATTTATTCTTACACATGAAACACTTTGCCCATGATTATCAATGACCAGTAGGATCAAAGCTCTTGTTACATCCTTTCCTTACTCATTATTCCATGCCTGTAGGGTTCAGAGTTCATAGAGTTCCTTCCCATTTTCAATCTTTCTCTAACTCATCATGTGACAAGTGTCTTTTATCATAAAGATCTATTCTTCTATAACTTATATCCTCACCATGTTTCCCAGGGTTGCAAAGACGAGGGCCATGAAATGGCACTACCACGTTGATGGGTATGATTCATTGTACGACACACTGCTTTCCTACAGATGATGACAATTGACACCACCCCCGAGGAATGTTAGCATGGACAAAGTTTCCACACAGTCTGGCCACTACTTGAGATCTGCAAATGTTTATAAACTTAATTGTTTTATTCTTTCTAAATTTACCTTTTTTATCTGTTAATACTCTATGTATATGTTGACTTTAAACATTGCAAAAAGATTAAAAACCAAAAAATGAACAGCGGTTTCATGAGCTTCTGGTAATTACTAGCTGAACTCACTTGTACTTGTTTATTTCTTCTGTAGCTATTTTCTTTTTTTTTCCTAATGTTTATTTTTGAGACAGAGAGAGAGTGAGCACATGCATGAGCGGGGGAGGGACAGAGAGAGATGTAACAGAATCTGAAACAGGCTCCAGGCTCTGACCTGTCAGCACAGAGCCTGACATGGGGCTCGAGCTCACGGACTGTGAAATTATGACCTGAGCTGAAGTTGGACACTTAAACGACTGAGCCACCCAGGCGCCCTTTCTGTAGCTATTTTCAAATTTTACCCGCAGCTGCCAGATGATTCTTCTTTGCCGCCAGTTCACAGTGTCATTTTCAGCTTCCTAAGATGGGAAAAATACATACACAGTCAGGACCAAGGTCCAGAAGTTCTCCCTTTTTACCTCCCAGCACTCTTGAAGGCCTATGCAAATATCCCTTCCCCCACTTCTCCCATAAATGCACAGACAACCCAATCAGAGAAATGAAGTGAACACCCCATTTAAGTTCAAGAAAATTCAACTTCTGTCTGCTGCCACGTCTCTACTATTGGAACTGTCTTTCTAGTTCTCTTGTTTCATCTCCTTTATCATAAAGTCATCAAATAACATTGTATTTTGTGCCTTCCCAGAGTTGGTCTTTTGTTTGATATGGTGAAGACTCATTTCATCAGTGAGTGAAAAACCATATCTGACCAACTGTACCCATTAGGATGAAGCAGGGGATCATCACTAGTCTTACGCCTCCGTGGGGAGCCCTGATTCTCAGTCCAAAAGTTGTACCATGACACAGGCAATCACCTGAAAGACGACCTTCCAGATTATGGTTTCACTAACATTGCAGCTCACTCCCAGACATCGCTAGAGTTCAGGACTGCAACCCCTGCCTCCACCTTCAAAAGGCCAATCTTAGAACAACATCATCTCCTGACGTACAACCTGATATGAACTGTCACACAGTCTGGGTTTACTTCCAGGAAAGAGATTTCAGGTGGAAAACTCTCAACTTCATGGAGCCAAATCTACTTTAACAAGACTCATTCCGTTGATAGTGAAGGCAGCCAAAGGCAATGCTTGGCAAGGCTGGGTTGCTGTGTTGCCCTCAGACTATTTTCTTTGTGGTGTTGACTGAGATGGTTTCAACTTAACACTTGATGTACTCAAGAATCACATGAAAAATTGAAAATCTCTTAGAAAATGACACAAAAGCACTAGACAGAGAAAGGCACATGCATTTCCTTCTGGCCTCTCAGGCAGTCCTTCGGCAAATGCTTGCTGGAGTGGTTGTAATGTAGTGGCTCTGTTGTAAGGGGTTGAAGATAGACAGGTGATCAGGGTGTTGTACCCACTCACAGGAAGAGCTTACGAGTTAACAAAAACAAGATGCCAGTGAGACAGAGCAAGCCCTAACCCCAGCTATGGGAAGGATGAACATAAAGTGAGTCTCCAGGGAAGAGAAGACTTCACTTTCCAACACGAGTGAGGGTCTCAAGTCCCGCATCTCCTCCTGAGAACAAAAGGAAATACTGTACAAAGGAGGAGACATGTGACTGAATGCACCAAGTATCTGACAACCCCACGAAGACACACAAGACCAAGATGGAGAAGAAGGAAGCCCAGGACAAAGCCAGCCTGGCAGTTGGACCCAAACTCCCTAGGACTCATCATTGATGTGGGGGGCATACACTTGAATGGCAAAGAAGCTGAAGAACTTTATGGGCACAGAGTTAGAAGTAAACAAGTGTAGTTCAGGGGCGGCCAGCAAAGATGAGCCCTAGTGAAGCTGCAGGCTTTGGCCAAGACTCAGAAGAGTTACACTTGAAAAATCGGGGGACAGGAAACAACTTGACTTTCTTACGGATTGTGCCTGCAGCGAACAATCTCACTGGCAGAATGGATGCAGGGATCCAGTACTGCTGGTACCCCTACCCACTTTCCAGAAAGCAACTTCCATTGTTTCTGCAGCAAGATAATTCATTTTTTTCCCCACACATTTTTGACCCATGTCTGGTCCTGAACAAAAATGACCTAATTGCTGGGCGACAAAACAGTGTGATGCGATTGAAACCTACAGGACAGTGTAGGTGATTCCAGAGTGGATCCAGGTATTAAAGTTATTAATGATGGTACCTTCCCTCTTCCGCCCCCAAAACATGACACAATGTGTGGCAAGCACTTAGGACAGAAAGGAAAATGTCGGTTACGTTACAGAAAGCAAGGTAGGAAGGGAAGGTCCAATTCTACTGAATGCATTGGGCAAAAATACTCTGGACCCAGTTCCAAAAGAAATACAATTATCTCTACTGGCTGCCATGTTCTCCCATACAATCCGGTCCTTGTGACAGTTGTCACGTGAACATCTTACTTTTCTAAATATTTTTTAACGTTTATTCATTTTTTGATAGAGACAGAGTGCGAGTTGGGTAGGGCTAGAGGAAGATATAGAATCCAAAGCAAGCTCCAGGCTCTGAACTGTCAACACAGAGCCTGACGTGGGGCTTGAACTCATGGACCCTGAGATCATGACCTGAGCCGAATTTGGACGTTCAACCGACTGAGCCACCCAAGCGCCCCATCTTACTTTTTTGAAGGCACTTTTCTTTGTTCATAGAATTCTTCCAGGTTATGTGCTTTCTCTTTCAGCTGCTTGACTTTTGCTTCCTTTGTGGCTTTCACAGACCTCAATGCATTACGCTTGTCTTCCAGGACGTTTTTATTTTCTGGAAAAAAAAAAGGTGTTTTCTTGATAAACGGGCACATGACCTGAGTCTTGATTTTGGTGAGACAGAAAAAGGCAAGAACCATGAAGGCATGAAAGTATTCTTTCCCTTACCAATGCAAAGTCATTGCCATCATATGGGGATTTCTCCCCAACAGAAAATATAACTTCTAGTTGACAGTTATTGGACCTCAAGGCTCTTAGCTCTACATCCTCGAATTCAACATTTGCATCTGTGGTTAAGACAGATATGAGGAAAGACTTTCACGGAAAACTGATCACACAACAATTTGTACCTCACACAGCAAGATCTTGCATTGCAATCAACAAACACTTTGAGGCATGAATATAACTAGAAGACAAAGATGATGGAAAATAGTTCATGTCTAACAACTCATGGCTTTCTTAGTGGTATACATATGTATGTATGTATGTATGTATGTATGTATGTATGTATGCCTGTTTATCCCCCATTCACGTTGAAAATTTACTATTCAGCATTCAGAGAGAAAGAGACTATTGAGCACCTGGGTGGCTCAGTCAGTTGAGCATCAGATTCTTGATTTTGGGTCAGGTCATGATTGTAGGATCATGTGATCCAGACCTGTGTTGGGCTCCACACTGAGTGTGAATCCTGCTTAAGATTCTCTCTCTTTCCCTCTGCCCCTCTCCCCCACTTGCATTTCCCCTCACTAAAATTAAAAAAAAATCATAAACCATAATTTAAACATATTTTTTAAAGGGAAAGGATTATACACTTTGGCTATCACCCTTTCTCTCTCAACTATATTTGGGTATTTTCTACATATCTTGGAGGGCAGAGTTGATAATTACCGAGTTGTGAAAATAAAAGATAACTCCTGGTCCTTGAAATAGCAAATCTCATCTTGGCGGTCCTAGTAAAATTCCAGCTCATTGGTCAGAAAGAGTTTTGGCTCCCAGAGGTCCACTGTGTACTATGGTAAAGGGCAGGCAAATATGCTGTGCTCACTTCACCCAATGAACAAACACCCTCCAAAGCCAAAATACAGTAAAACTCAGCAGCCAACTCTTACCACTTCCTGATTCTTCACATTTCTTTCTCTCTCTCTGAGTTTGCAAGGTATCAAGTGTACTTTGAATGGTGTCATTTAAAATTTCATTAAAGTTGGTGCCTGGGAGGCTCATTCAGTTAAGCATCTGATTTCAGCTCAGGTCGTCATCTCATGGTTTGTGAGTTTGAGCCCTGTGTCGGACTCTGTGCTGACAGCTCAGAGCCTGAGGCCTGCTTTGGATTCTGTGTCTCCCTCTCTTTCTGCCCCTGTCTCTCTCTCTCTCTCTCTCTCTAAAATAAATAAACATAAATAATTTTATGTTTACTTGTACTCAACAAGTACAAAAATATAGAGATCATACCGTGCACAGTTTCAGACCCCAATGCTATGAAACTCTAAATCAACCACAAGAAAAAAATTGGAAAGATAACAAATACTTGTAGACTGAAGAACATCCTACGGAACAATGAATAGTGGAATGCAAGCTGCTGCAGTCACTCTGGAAAACAGTACGGAGGCTCCTCAAAAAGCTAAAAAGAGAACTATCCTACGACACAGCAATTGCAATACTAGGCATTTATCTAAGGGATACAGGTGTGCTGTTTTGAAGGGACACATGCACCCCCAGGATTATAGCACCACGATCAACAATAGCCAAAGTATGGAAAAAGCCCAAATGTCCATTGATGGACGAATGGACAAAGAAGATGTGGTGTGTGTGTGTGTGTGTGTGTGTGTGTGTGATGGAGTATTACTCAGCAATCAAAAAGAATGAAATCTTGCCATTTGCAACTACATGGGTGGAACTAGAGGGTATTATGCTAAGTGAAATTAGTAGTCAGAGAAAGACAAATATCATATGACTTCACTCATAGGAGGTCTTTGAGACACAAAACAGATGAACATATAATGGAAGGGAAACAAAAATAAAAACAGGGAGGTGTACAAAAGAAGTGCACACATAAATATGGAGAACAAACAGTGGGTTACTGGAGGGGTTGTGGGGCGGATGGACTAAATGGGTAAGGGGCACTAAGGAATCTACTCATGAAATAACTGTTGCACTGTACGGTAACTAATTTGGATATAAATTGTAAATAATAAAAACTAAAATTAAAAAAAAGAATGAATGGGTGAACCAAGAGGTTAAAGGGAAAATTAAAAAGTACATGGAAGCCAATAAAACTGATAACACCACAGTCCAAAACCTCTGGGATGCAGCAAAGATAGTCATAAGAGGAAGTTTAGCAATCCAGGCCTTCCTAAAGAGGGAAGAAAAGTCTTAGATACATGACGTAAGCTTATACCTTAAAGTAATGGAAAAAAGATCATCAAATAAAATCCAAATCCAGCAGAAGACAAGAAATGATAAAGATTACAGCAAAAATCAATGCTTTCAAAACTGAAAACAAAAACAAAAACAAACAACAACCCCCCCCCACCCACACAAACAGTAGAAGAGATCAATGTAACCAGAAGCTAGTTCTTTGAAATAATTAATAAAATTGATAAACCACCAACCAGTTGGATCAAAAAGAATAAGGAAAGGACCCAAATAAATAAAATCAAGAATGAAAGAGGAGAGATCACTACCAAAACAGCAGAAATACAAAAAAGAATAAGAGAATATTATCAGCAATTATATACCAATAAAATGGACAATCTGGAAGAAATGGACAAATTCCTAGAAATATGCAAACTATGAAAACTGAAAGAGGAAGAAATAGAAATTTTGAACAGACCCATAACCAGTAAAGAATTGAATTAGTAATCAAAAATCTCCCAAAAAAACAAGAGCCCAGGGCCAGATGGCTCTCCAGGGGAATTCTACCAAACATTTAAGGAAGAGTTAACACCTATTCTCTTGAAGCTGTCCCAAAAATAGAAATGGAAGGAAACATCCAAACTCTTCCTATGAGTTGGCATTACCTGGATTCCAAAACTAGACAAAGATCCCACTAAAAAGTAGAAGTATAGACCAATTTTCATGATGAACATGGATGCAAAAATCTTCCACAAGATATTAGCCAACCAGATCCAATGATACATTTAAACTTTATTCACCATGACCAAGTGGGATTTAACCTGGCTGGATTGATATCCACAAAATAATCAATGTGATTCATCACATCAATAAAATAAAGACAAGAACCACATGACGCACTCAATAGATGCAGAGAAACCATTTGACAAAATACAGCATCCTTTCTTGATAAAAGGATTCCACCAAAAAACTGTTAAATGATCCATGAATTCAGCAAAGTGGCAGGGTATAAAATTAATGCACAGAAATTAGTTGCATTCTTATACACAAACAAAAAAGCAACAGAAAGAGAAATCACAGAATCCATCCCGTTTACAATTGCACCAAAACCCATAAAATACCTAGGAATAAATCTAACCAAAGAGGTGAAAAATCTATGCACTTAAATCTATAGAAAGATTATGAAAGAAATTGAAGATGACAAACACAGAAAAACAAAAAACATTCCATGAGCCTGGATAGGGAGAACAAATATTGTTAAAATGTCAATAGTACCCAAAGCAATCTACATATTCAATGCAATGCCTATCGAAATAACACCAGCATTCTCCACAGAGTTACACAAACAATCCTTCAATTTGTATGGAACCAGAAAAGACCCCGAATAGCCAAAGCAATCTTGAAAAAGAAAACCTAAGTAGGAGGTATCACAATCCTGGACTTCCAGCTGTATTACAAAGCTGTAATCATCAAGACAGTATGGTACTGGCACAAGAACAGACACTCAGATCAATGGAACAGAACAGGAACACAGAATTGGACCCACAGATGTATGGCAAACTAGTCTTTGACCAAAAGAAAGAAGATCCAATGGAATAAAGACAGTCTCCTCAGCAAGTGTGCTGGGAAAACTGGACAGTGATATGCAGAAGAATGAGCCTGGACCACTTTCTCACACAAAAAGACACTCTAAACGGATGTAAGACCTAAATGTAAGATAGGCAGCCATCAAAATCCTCAAGGGGAAAGCAGGCAAAAACCTCTTAATGTTGGCGTCCACATCTTCTTACCCAATACATCTCCAGAGGCAAGGGAAACAAAAGCAAAACTGAAGTATTAGGACCTCATCAAAATAAAAACCTTCTGCACAGAGAAGGAAACAATCAGCAAAACTAAAAGGCAACCAACAGAATGGGAGAAGATATTTGCAAATGACATATGAGATAAAGGATTAGTATTCAAAATCTATAAAGAACATACCAAACTCAACACCCAAAAAACAAGTAATCCAGTGAAGAAATGGGCAAAGACACGAGCAAACACTCCTCCAAGGAAGACATCCAGATGGCCAACCGACACATGTAAAAATGCTCAAAATCACTCATCAGGAAAATACAAATTAAAACCACAATGAAACACCCCCTCACCCCTGTGAGAATGGCTAACATTAACAACGCAGGCAACAACAGATGTTGGCGAGGAAATGGAGAAAGAGGAACTCTTGCACTGCTGGTGCACTGGCTTGCACTGCTGGTGCAGCCACTCTGGAAAACAGTAGGTAGGTTCCTCAAAAAACGAAAAAGAAGACTGTTCTACAACCCAACAGGTGCACTAGTAGGTATTTATGCAAGGGATACAGATATGCTACTTCGAAGGGACACGTGAACCCCAAAGTTTATAGCAGTACTATCAACAATAGCTAAAGTATGGAAAAAAGCCCAAATGTCCATCGATGGAGGAATGGATAAATACGTGGTATATATACATACATACATACATACATACATACATAGTATCTACATGTGTGTGTGTGCGTGTGTGTGTATACACATACATACATACACACACCATGGAATATTACTTAGCCATCAAAAAGAATAAAATCTTGCCATTTGAAACTATACGGATGGAGAGGCTCCTGGGACCTAACACTAACCATAAACATAACCCTAACCATAACCCTCAACCTACACTACTAGCACATGAAAAGTAAACCAGATCCACAGCCACACATGTGCCCTCACTTCAGCCCTCCATGGAATTAACAACATTGGTGTCGCTTCGGGCTTAGAAATTCCCTGTACCGAACTCTTACCCTAGCTAAGTGTCTATCCCCACGGGGACCCAATTCAAAAGTCTGACAACAGCACGCACACGGGTTCGAGAATCGGTGCAACAATACTCGGCATGGAACATGGATCATCACCATGTCTTTTGCAAAGTGTGATTGCAGCTGCACGACAGGATTCCTGAGGCCTATTCCAAGGGTGGCCCAAACATCTCTCTGGCTTTGGATCCTATGAACTGACACTGACTGGCACGCTCCCTTATGTACTCCATTCATCCCTTCGGAGAGACAACTGCACTGTTGTGGGTTCAGTGCCTGGAGCCTCCTGGGACCTAAAACTAACCCTAAACGAAACCCTAAACATAACCTTCAACTTACACCTAACCCTATCTCTAATTGAACCCTATACTTGACCCCCACCTTCTCTAGGGCCCTCAACACAGCCCTCAGGGAGATCATGAGACTGGAGTCGCTTCAGCCCTGTCGACTTCCTTGGACTGAACCCTAACCCTAGCTAAGGCTTTCTCTCCATGGGGACCCAATTCTAAAACCTGACAACAGCACCCACAAGGGTTCGAATATCGGTGCAATAATACTCAGCATGGAACGTGGAACATAACCATGTCATTTCAAAAGCACAACTGCAGTTGCACAAGAGGATTCCTGAGACCAACCCGAAGGGTTGCCCATACATTTGCCTGTCCTTGGAACCCAAAGACTAATCCGGACAGTCACCCTCCATTGTATCCTACACTCAGCCCTTAGGGGAGACAATTGTTCTGCTCTGCGTTCAGTGCCTGGAGCTTGCTGGGTTAGGACCTAACCTTAACCCTAATCATAACCCTAATCATAAACTTCAACCTACACCTAACCCTATCTCTAACCCAAACACTACACTTGACCCGCACACTCGCATGGGCACTCAATTCAGCCCTGCAGCGAGATCACGACACTGGAGTCTCTTCGGCCATAGCCACACCGCTGGAATGAACTCTAACCCTAGCTATGGCTCTGTATGCATTGGGACCCAATTCCAATGTCTGACAACAGCTCTCACACTGGTTCAAGAACTGGTCCAGAAATAGTTGGCATGGAACTTGGAACATCAACATGTCACTTCCAAAGCGTGACTGCAGCTGCACGGGAGGAATCCTGAGGCCTACCCAAAGGGTGGCCCATACATTTGTTTGGTCTTGGAACCCAAATACGAATACTGACGGGCACCCTCCCTTGTGTACTACACTCAGCTCTTCAGGTTGACACCTGCTCTGTTTGGGGTCAGTGTCTGGAGGGTCATGGGACCTAAACCTAAACGTAACAGTAATCCTAACCCTAAATATCACCCTACACTGAACCCTATCTATCTCATTAAGTCTACACCAGACCCACAGCTGCGCATGTGCCCTGACTTCAGAGCTCCATGGAATTCACAACACTGGAGTTGCTTTGGTCCTGGTGACATTCCTGGACCAAACCCTAAACCTATCTAAGTGTCTCTCCCATGGGGAAACAAGTCCAAAATCTGACAATAGCACACACAAGGGTTCGTAAACAGGTGTAGAAATACTTGGCATGGAATATATATCATCACCACGTTATTTCCAAACCATAACCCTAACCGTACCCCTAACAATTACCCTCACCCTACACCTACCCCTATCTCTAACCATACACTACATTGAACCACACCCTCGCATGTGCCCTCAATTCAGCCCTCGAGGGAGATCACAAAACAGGAGTTGCTTCAGGCCTGGCGACTTCCTTGGACCAAACCCTAACACTAGCTAAGGCTCAGGGACCCAATTCCAAAGTCTGACAACAGTACGCATGCGGGCTCGAGAATCAGTACAGAAATACTTGGCATGGAACGTGGAACATTACCATGTCATTTCCAAAGCACGACTGCAGCTGCACCAGAGGCTTCCTAAATCCTACAGGAAGGGTGACACATACATTTCTCTGGCCTTGGAAGTCAAAGGCTAATCCTGACCGGCACCCTCTCTTGTGTACTCCACTCAATCCCTCAGGTTAACACCAGCTCTGCTCTGGGATCAGTGTCCGGAGTCTTCTGGGAACGAAACCTAATCCTAATCCTAAACATAATTCTTACCCTACACCTAACCCTATCAACCTCGATAAGCTACACCAGACCCATAGCCACGCACATACCCTCACTTCAGCCCCCCATGGAATTCACAACACCGCTATGGCTTCTGCCATGGTGATGCCCATGGACCGAAACCTAACCCTAACTGAGGCTCTGTCCCCATGGGGACCCAATTCCAAAGTCTGACAAGAGCACGCACATGGGTTCGAATATCGGTACAGAAATACTCGACATGGAACGTGGAACATCACTATGTCATTTTCAAAGAGGAACTGCAGCTGAACGAGAGGATTCCTGAGGCCTATATGAAGCTTGCCCAATATTTGTTTGGTATTGGAAACCAAAGACTAATCCTGACTGGCACCTTCCTTTATGTACTCCACTCATCCCATCGGGGAGACAACTGCTCTGCGGTGGGGTCAGTGCCTAGAGACTCCTGGGACCTAAGCCTAGCCCTAACGTAACCCTAAACATAACCCTCACCCTACACCTAACCCTAACATTAACCCAAATCCTACACTTGACCCGAACTGTCCCATGGGCCCTCAATTCAGTCTTCGAGGGAGATCACGAAACTGGCGTCGATTCGCTCCTGCTGACTTCCCTGAACCTAACACAAACCCTAGGTAAGGCTCTCTTCCCATCGGGACCCAATTCCAAGTCTGACAACAGCATGCACACGGTTTCAAGAATCTGTACAGAAATACTCGACATGGACTGTGGAACATCACTATCTCATTTCAAAAGCGCCACTGCAGCTGCATGAGACGAATCCTGAGGCCTACCCGAATGGTGACCCTTACATTTGTCTGGCCTTGGAACCCAAAGACTAGTCCTGACTGACACCCTCCCTTGGGGACACCACTCACCCCTTTGTGGAGATAACACCACTGTTGTGGGTTCAGTGCCTAGAGCCTCCTGAGACCTGACCCTGACCCTAATCATAACCCGAACCATAACCTTCACCCTACACCTAACCCTATCTAGCACACTAACTCTAAACCAGATTCACAGCCGCGCATGTGCCCTCACTTCAGCGCTCCATGGAATCCAAAACACTGGTGTCACTTGGGACTTGGCGACTTCCCTATACTGAACCCTGACCCTAGCTAATTGTCTATCCCCATGGGGACTCATTTACAAAGTCTGACATCAGCACATACATGGGATCGAGAATCGGTGCATAAATACTAGGCATGAAACGTGGAACATCACCATTTCACATGCAAGGCATGACAGCAGCTGCACGAGAAGAATCCTGAGGCCTACCCGAAGGGTGGGCCATATGTTTGTCTGGCTTTGGACCCAAAGATTAATGCTAACAAAAACCCTCCCTTCTGTACTGCACTCAGGCCTTCAGGAAGACAACTGTTTTGCTGTAGAGTCACTGCCTTCACTCACCTGGGACCTAACACTAACGGTGAACTGAAACATAACCCTCACCCTAAGCCTAACCGTACCTAGCACACTAACTCTATAGCAGACTCACAGCCACACATCAGCCCTCCATTGAATTCACAACAGTGGTGTTGTTTCAGCCTGGCGACAACCCTAGATGGAACCATACTCTAGCTAAGGCTCTTACCCATGGACACCCAAAACCAAAGTCTGACAACACCACAAGACTGGGGTCCAGAAGCAGTGCAGGATCATTCCAGATAGAACCTTGAACCTCAGCATGTCATTTCTCAGGCCCGGCTGCAGCTTTCTGAAATGACTGCTGAGGCCTACACAACCAATGGCCCATACAGTTGTCTGGAATTGGAACGGAAATACTAAAAATGACCGGCATCCTCCCATGTGCCCTCAACTCAGCCCTTCGGGGAGATAACTGCACTGCTGTGGACTCAGTGCCAGGAGCTTCCTGGGACCTAACCCTACCCCTAACCAGAAACCTCAACTGAAACCTAATGCTACACTTGACCCGCACCGTCACATGGGACCTCACTTCAGCCCTCGAGGGAGATCACGAGTCTTGAGTCACTTTGCATCTGGGGACATCCCTGGACCGAACCCTAACCCTAGCTAGGGCTCTCTCCCCATTGGGACCCACCAAAGTCTCACAACACCACGTGCTTGGGGTCCAGAATTGATGTAGGATCATTCAGCATAGAAACTGGAACATCACCAACTCATTTCCAAGGCCTGAGTACAGGTGCACAAGAGAATTCCTGAGTCCTAACTGACGAGTGATCCATAGAATTGTATGGCCTGGGACCCAAAGACTAACCCTGAGCGGCACCCTCCCTTGTGCCCTCAACTCAGCCTTTCAGGGAGACAACTGCACTGCTGTGGGTTCAGCGCAGGGAGAATCCTGGGACTTAACACTAACCCTAACCCTAACCAGAACCCTCAACAGAAACCTAACCGTATCTCAAACCGAAACCCATGACTCACACCGTTGCATGGACCCTCAATTCAGCCCTCAAGAAAGATCATGAGACTGGAGTCGCTTCGGCCCTGGGGTTGTCTCTGAACCGAACCTTATCCCTAGTTAAGGCTCTCTCCCCATAAGGACCCAATACCAAACTGACAACACCACGAGCCTATGGTCCAGAAGTGGTGCAGGATCACTCAGCATAGAATCTGGAACATCACCATGTCATTTCCAAGGCCTGGTGGCAGCTGTCCAAGAGTATTCCTGAGGCCTACCCGAACATTGGCCAACAGCGTTGTCTGGCCTTGAAATCCAAAGACTCATCCTGAGGGCACCCTCCCTTGTGCCCTCAATTCAGCCCTTCGGGGAGTCAACTGCACTGCTGTGGCTTCAGCACCTGGAGCCTGTTGGGACCTAACGCTAACCAGAACTCTCAACCAAAACCTAACCCTATCTCAAAAACTAACCCTACAGTTGAGCCGCACCGTTGCATGGGCCCTTACTTCAGCCCTCGAGGGAGATCAAAAGACTGGAGTGGCTTTGGCCCTGGCGACGTCCCTTGACCGAAACCTATCACAAGCTAACATCCTTTCCGAATGGGGACCCCATACCAAAGTCTGACAACACCAAGCGCCTGGGGTGCAGAAATGGTGCAGGATCACTCAACATATAATCTGGATCCTCACCATGTCGTTTCCAAAACCCGGCTGCAGCAATCTGAGAGGAATCCTGACGCCTACACAAGTGGCCCATAGAGATATCTGGCATAGGAACCCAAAGACTAATCCTGACTAGCACCCTCCCTTGAGCCCTCAACTCACCCCGTTGGGTAGACAACCACACTGCTGTAGGTTCAGTGCCTGGAGCCTCTTGGGACCTAACCGTAACCCTAACCCCAACCAGAACCGCCAACTAAAACCTAACCCAGTCTCGAAACCTAACCGTACACTTGACCCTTACCATCACCCAGGCCTTCACTTCAGCCCTCGAGGAAGATCACGAGACGGGAGTGGCTTCAGCTCTGGTGACGTCCCTGGACCAAACCCTAAGCCTAGCTAAGGCTCTCTTCCCATGGAACCGAATACCAAAATCTGACATCACCACGCGCCTGGGGTCCAGAAGCGGTGCAGGATCACTCCACATAGAAGCTGGGACATCACCATGTTGTTTCCAAGGTTGGGCTTCAGGTGCTCAAAAGTATTCCTGAGGCCTAACCGACCAGTGGCCCATAGAGTTGTCTGGCCTTGGAACCCAAAGACAAACCCTGACTGGCACCCTCCCTTGTGCCCTCAACTCAGCCCTTCGGGGAGACAAGTGCACTGCTATGTGTTTAGCGCCTTGAACGTCCTGGGAACAAACCCCGAACATTACTTCTAACCCTCATCAGAAACCTCAACTGAAACCGAACCTAACTAGACCCAAACCCTACAATTGCTCTGCATCGTCATATTGGCCCTCACTACAGACCTCGAGGGAGATGACGAGACTGGTTTCGCTTGGAGCTGGAAATGTCACTGGACAGAACCCTAACCCTAGATAAGGCTCTCTCGCTATTAGACCCAATAACAACGTATGACAACACCACATGCCTGGAGAACAAAAGCGGTGCAGCATAACTCCGCATAGGACATGTAACCTACTATGTCCTTTTGAAGGACCGGTTGAAGCTCCAGAGAGATTTCCAGAGGCCTACCCGACTAGTGGCCCATACAGTCGTCTAGCCTTGGAACTCAAAGACTAATCCTAATCGGCACCATCCATTGTTCCTTCAAATTAGGCTTTCCGGGAAACAACTACACTGCTCTGGTTTCAGCGCCTAGTGTCTCCTGGAACATAACACTAAACCTATGCCTAAACCTAAACAGAACCCTCAACCGAATCCTAACACTATCTCAACCCTAACCCTACAGTTGAAAAGCACCGTCCCATGGGTCCTCAATTCAGTCCTAGAGGGAGATCACGAAACTAGAGTCGCTTAAGCCCTGGTGACATCCCTGTAACAAACCATAACCCTAGTTAAGGCTTTCTATCCATGCGGACCCAATAACAAAGTCTGACAACAACACGCCCTGGGGTCCAGAAGTGGTGCAGGATCACTCAGCTTAGAACCTGGAACATCACCATGTCATTTCCAAAACCTGGTTGCAGCTGCCCGAGATTATTCCCTGAGGCCTACCAGACCACTCTCCCATACAGTTGTCTGTATTGAAAGCAAAAGACTAATCCTGAAAGGCAAACGACCTACGAACCTCACCTCAGCCATTTGGAGACACAATTGCAATGCTGTGGTTCAGCCCCTGCAATGTCCAAGGGCCGAATCCTAACTACGAACCCTAAACCTAACCCAAACCCAAACCTAAATCCTAGCCCTAAATCCTATCCCTAACCCAAACCATGGCACTAACCTACCCTAACACCATCAGCAACAATAATACTAACCCAAAACTCTACACCCAAACGCTGAACCCTAGACCCCAAATCCTAACTACAACCATAAACTTAAACCCTAGACCTGAACATTAAACTCTAACCCTAATGCCTAAACCATAAATCCTACACACTAACCCTAAACCAAACACTGACCCTGACCATAACCCTAAAACCTAACCACTAACACATAACCACGAAAACCTAAAACCTACCCCAAAACCTAAAACCTAAACTCTAAACAATAAAACCTAAATCCTAACCCCTATCCCCTGACCCTGACACTACCCTGACCGTGAACCTAACCCTGAAGCTAATGCTGATACTAACACTAACACCTAAGCCCTACCCTAACCATCACCCCAACCCTAGCCCATAAACCCTAAACCTAACCTTCACCGTAATCCTAACCCTTTAAATCTAACCATCTAATCTAACCCTAACCCTAAACCTAACCCTAACCCCGAACCGCTAACCCTAACCCCTAACCCTAACCCCATGGAAAGTCTTTCATCACCAGTCATGGGCTATGAACCACCCCCCCCCCATCCCCCGCCTCCTCTATTTGGGTAGATAAACTGAAGTGGTTAGGGATTTCTAAAGCATATTCATCTACTTCGTGAAACACTTTGTGGGAAAAATGTAGAGATGGTTGTTAGGGCTTGGCAATTCAACTGCAAAACTGCCTGAGGACTTTGTAACATATCTCAAGTTTCTCAGGACATATGTTCAATGGACTGTATCATTTCCCCGTAATGAGGTCAGCTTTAGGTTTCTCCTGTCAAAAAGAAAGAGGATTTTTACACAAAGACAGATGTATCGGGCGTACTGGTGCATATTTTACAGACACAATGTTTTGAGTTCTGTGAAGGATGAGATGCACCCCTAAGTGTAGGTGCCTTAGGTGTCCTGTGTGAAATGGGGCACGTGCATTATATGACACAGACCTTGTGGTCACCATAATGGAAGCACCAGTGAAGGAATGGGGGAAACTTGAATCACACAGGAATAGAAATTTGAGAAATTAGAGGACAGTAAGCAGAGTTTGAGGAAGTGCAGAGGGGAGGGTCCTGGGTTCAGTGAGATGCAGTTGCAGGCCATTCCTGACCACAGCCTGAGCAGGGAGCATGAGTTCCACACGGAGCTGCTATGTGGGATCACTCTCAGTGCACAATGCAAGCTTCCTCTCCAAAATGTCATATTTGTCAACGTGCACCCAGGTGATCATCTAAAAAGGTTGTTGTCTCCCTGCGTTGTCTGAAGGTTCTGGATATTTATGGGTGAAAAAAATGCCCTGGATATATAGGAAATTTAACTTGGTCTTAAGGAAATGCTTGTCTGCCTAAGTTCATATCCTTCAGTGAGACTAAAAGTGAAGACAGGATCTAGATCAGCTGAGTGCCTGCATTGGCCTTTAGCCTGGGTAGACCTACAATTCAGGGATGCCCAGATGCCACCCCTGCTGGACCCCTGACATAACCTGACAACGGCATTGCATCTATCTCCTTAAACTTCTATCACAATATCCCGAGGGTTTCCTCTGTGTTCCTGCTATCTCAGCCAGAACACCAATTCTCAGTGGGACCTACACAGAGCCTGAGATGGGTTATCTGTGAAAGAGGGGTAATATTTGTTTCTAAGGACATAATGAAAAGAAGACATTGAATACAGAATGCATCGCAAAATGTCTGGGAAATATCCACTCACGCTTCTCACAGTTTCAATTAAGATATCTCCACACAAATGATCATCAAAAAAAATATGGTCACAGAAGTTCATTAAACCAGATGGTTAACGCCTCTGCCCAGGGATTGGGGATTGCCACTTTAAAGAAGACAACGGCACACTTATTCTATTAAGATTCAGGCCCTACCAGACAAAGAAAGAAAAAGATAATTACGAGAATGTGTACATCAGAGTTCTACATCTGAGATCTGAAGACAATCATATTCCATTACATATAGACTCGCAGATGCATCCACACACTAAAGTGTTCATCTGAGGCCACAGATTAAGTACCAAAGAGGGAATGCACGTAGCAAAACATAAGACCATAGGGAAATAACCCCAAATCTCGTAAATCTCACTGCCTTATACGACAACGATTTTGAAATTTGACTAGGACTGTGTCAGGTGACAGAGTATGGTGATTATATATCTTAAAAATGTGTCAGATCTGCCCGCATGCTTTCTCTGCTCACCCTGCGCTCTCCACTTTGTTTTTCTTAGTATCCCTTAATAGTACTTTCACTGTTCTGTCTCTGTTTCAGTGTTTGCTTCTAGGAGGACCTAC